>NC_061802.1:2155000-2292500 GCF_021462225.1 Girardinichthys multiradiatus | reverse complement strand
AATATGCTAATATTTTGAGAAGGGCCACATATATCCCGCCATTTCCTCCTGGAAGCGTCCCAGTATCAGCATCCTAATGTATTAAATCTATTTCAAGCAATCAGCTGATTTCTGGTACAGAGGTGTTTAGGAACACAGCTGGAGAATCAACTCAGTGGAAAGTGATGATCTATGTGCTGCTTTAAGCTACACACACCAGTTCCAACCTGGAACCAGTTAGGTTGCTGTTAAATACAACAGGAGCATCGCTGTTCGGTGAGATATCCACCGAAACTTTAAATACCACACAGCGGTGGTGCTGCTCCATTTATTCCTTCCCTCCCATCAGCCCTACAGGGCTGTGGGTGGTCCATTAATGAGCGCGCTCAGTGAGACCTGATGTTTTCTTCCTCTGGCCTTTTTTTTAACAATCCTAAACGCTTCTCGTTTCCCCTCGGCAGGACCAGCTGGTGAAGGAGGACAACATTGATGCTGTGGGGAAAAGGCTGCAGGAATACCACAATCAGTACCAGGAGAAGAGCAAGGAGTACGACCGGCTGTACGAGGAGTACACAAAGACCTCACAGGTAAACTTTTTCCAAATGGACTGTTGCTGGTTGACGTTGTTCTACTGGCCACTCAGCCTCCTTCTCGTCACTTAGGAGATCCAGATGAAGCGAACGGCCATTGAGGCCTTCAATGAAACCATCAAGATCTTCGAGGAGCAGTGTGACACCCAGGAGCGCTACAGCAAGGACTACATCGAGCGCTTCTGCCGTGAGGGTGACGACAAGGAGATGGAGCGGATCATGGTGAACTTTGAGAAGCTCAAATCCCGACTCGGAGAGATCCACGACAGCAAGGTGCGATTGGAGCAAGACCTGAAGACGCAGGCCACCGACAACCGCGAAACAGACAAGAAGATGAACAGCCTGAAGCCTGACCTCATACAGCTCCGCAAGATCCGGGACCAGTATCTGGTGTAAGTACTGGATCATGTGGGCAGAGAACTGGTTCGTTTAGCAGGGATCTTACAGGTTGCTACTCCTGGACCGTCTTTAACGTTTAAAAGCTTAAAGTCATGGAAACTGATCATGATGTGTGGACAACGCTGAGCTCAGGCGTCACGAAACAGAAGTAGTGAAAGTCTCCAGCTGACATTCATGAAGGGAGGAGTTGTGTAGAGATGTTTCCAGTGTGGAGGAGAAAGTCAGGAGAACCGCTTGGATGCCTAACAAACCGGCTCCCTACCCAGAGATTTAAAAGCTCTCTGGGCCGGGTCTACCTGTAATTCACCACAGTGGTAAACAAGCAGCTGTGGACAAAAACGGGGATTCGGAAAACTAAAGTCCTGGCAGCGTCGGGATACTTGATTTCTGCTCCACCTCTGAGCAGCATTTCCTGAGATACCACAGGCATCAGTACTTCCTTTTCCTCATGAATACTTTATATAGTGGCGAGCCGTTTAGTGATTGTGCAAGTTTCACGTGATGTAGCTGTTGCAACACGTTCAGACATGTTGGATGCGAGGTCAACGTACTCTGATGGTTTCTGACTGCTCTGATTATTGGTCAGAGTGATGGTTAGTTTTCACGTTTCCACCAGTATATTGTAGTTTTATTTCCAGCCAAGCTGCAGATTTGCTTTGGAGCTGAACTGG
Organism: Girardinichthys multiradiatus; assembly: GCF_021462225.1. NCBI lineage: Eukaryota > Metazoa > Chordata > Actinopteri > Cyprinodontiformes > Goodeidae > Girardinichthys > Girardinichthys multiradiatus. Next base: position 2,290,861 of record NC_061802.1, on the reverse strand, counting down.
TTTAAGACCACACCTACGGTTAGCATCCAGCATTAATGTAGTGGTTGTGTAGATATTAGGCCCTACTCCACCTACGCCATATTTAACATCCTCCTTCTTCTGCACGTCTCCAAGCTCTAACAATGAGTCAAGTCCAACCACAGGATTGTTGGACAAATTGAACATTTACAGAACCCGTTTCCAGAGTAGATCCTATTGTAACAGGATGGTTAGTTCGAGCGGTCCGGGTCCTGCTCTTTCAGAAACGATCCACCTACATAGACTTTGTTCTGATTCTTCTCCTCTAACTGGTTCCCAGTTGCAGTAATGGTTGTTTTTTTTTTTTACAGCTGGCTCAATCATAAAAGTGTTCGGCAGAAATGGATCAACGACTGGCTCGGAATAAAGAACGAGAACACAGACGAGTGAGTGTGTGTCTGTCTTTAAACTGGTATGTTTAATGTTTCTGTGTAAAGTGCTTACAGCATGTGTGTGTGTGTCCAGAGGCTACTTTATTACCGAGGAGGATGAGAACTTTCCTCACTACGATGAGAAGAGCTGGTTCGTTGGAGATGTGAACCGAACGCAGGCGGAGGAGCTGCTCGCCGGGAAGCCGGACGGAGCGTTTCTGATCCGGGAGAGCAGCAAGAAGGGCTGCTACGCCTGCTCTGTGGTGTGAGTACACGACATACAGTCAGGTTCTCTGACACCACAGCTGGGAGAAGATTTCAGTCCAAAATCATGGTCCTGTTCTGGAGCTGTGAGGGTCCGGCTCACAGCAACAGAACATGATTTAACTGAAAATATCAGACATTTTCACAGATTTGTGGTAGAAAGTCACAAGATCTGAATTTCTAGAAGCATTAGATTTATTGTTCTGGTAACCTTTTAGTTTAAAGCAAAGTTCCCTTTAAAAAAGGGTTATTAGTAGAACATGTCAGTAGAACCAAGATGCAGCTAATCATCAGGCAGGTGTGTATTAACCCAATGCCAAGGCAGAAAGAAATCAGCAAAGATCATAGAGAAGCAACCGTTGCTCGATCTTTAGACCATCTACTTAGTTTATATAGCGTCAAATAACACCACCTGTCATCTGAAGGTACTTTCCATCCATTCTAATTGATCCTAGTTATCAAACAGTTCAGTTTATTATTCAAATTAATGTTTTTAAGGAAACCCAGCAGATCCCATCATTTACTCCAGAACCAGAACCATGCAGAGCCACACAAAAAGACACAGGAGCACTGATCCAGGAGTACTTTCTATGTGAAAGAAAAGTTAAATATTAAAAGGCAGTAAAAGCTCCTTTAGAGGCAGCTAAAGATGGCTGAGTTTTCAAGGTTAGAGTCTGAAAAAGAGCACATAGAGTTAGTCACAGTAGAAGCTCAGTCAGTCGCTACGTCTAGGAGAGAGAAAGGGTTAAACACTGAGACAGGGTCATGTGGATCATCTGTAGAAGGTGATCATGAAGTTGTTGGCGGCAGCAGCTCAGCTGATGTCCCCTCCAGGTAGGTGCCACAGCTAAACACAGAGCCAGGTCAGGTGTACCTTCTAGAAGGAGAAAAAACAGGAGAGAACATAAAGTTAGAAGCTGAAATAACAGTAAATAATGCAAAATAGTTGAGTAGGAGACAGAAACATTTTAGACAGCTGCCCAGGATTGGCCCTCCCAGGAGATTCAGACTCTGCAGGTTAAAGGTCATGACAGGTTAATGATTCCATACACAGCAGTAGATCTACAAAGAAACAGAAGAGCACTTCAATGGCCTAGTCAAAGTCCAGACCTCAATGGAACTGAAGTAATGTTGGAATGATGTTCCAACATCAGACGGATGAAACCACAGCTGCTGCTGAATCCTGGAGGGTTTTTCTCACAGCTTCTCCATGTTGCTTTCATCTGTTCAATAATTATGAAACCGGTTTGTTTCTGTGAACCTGAGGTTGGATCATTTCAGAACCTGGATCAGTTTTATTATGTCCTGATAGCTAAAGGCCTAGAACTGAAACCAGGTGTACTTTCTTTTGACCCTGACTGTAGTTTTGTAGAATTGGGAGAATTTGTTTTCTCTCCAGCCTCAACGTGAGTCTAACCTCCTGGCTGCTTGGTCTCCGCAGGGTGGACTGCGAGGTGAAGCACTGCGTCATCCACAGCACGCCGCGCGGCTTCGGTTTCGCCGAGCCCTACAACCTGTACGGCAGCCTGAAGGAACTGGTCCTCCACTACCGCCAGACCTCCCTGGTGCAGCACAACGACTCTCTCAACGTGCGGCTCACCTACCCCGTTTACGCACAGATGCCCTCCGTTTGCAGATGAACCCCGATGGCGAAGGAGGGCGGAGCTTAGACACAAACCAGAGACGGACTCGACACCTGCTGCATCAACCACATCAGCAAACTCGGAGTTACAAATATATTTTTACAAGAACGTTTTCAGAGGGCATTCTTCATAAAGACTGCTTGATTTGCACAAGGAAGTTTAAATGTTTGTGAATGTGAAATTTCAAATAAAAAGTGACTGAAGGAAGGAAACGGAGGAGGAGACGTCAGTTTCAGGTCGACCCCCGCTGCTACCTAGCGTCCCGCTCGGACTCTTCCATCAGAAACATTCCTGTCGTTTCATGGCTCGGTTCCATTGGAGGAAATGAGAAATGTAGCATAGCCAGGCACTTCCTGTTTAGACTGCTGCTGTGGGGTGGGGGGGCTGAGCAACAACAGGTTTGCTTTTTAGTTTCTGTGCCGGTGTGCAAACGGCAGCGCCACCGAGCAGAACCAGAGACCAAAGTTAGACAGGGAAGGTGGTCGTTATGTTGGAGAGGAGAGGCGTCGTCTGCTTCAGACCAAACAGATTTACAAACCTGCTCCTCCAGGAACCTCCTGAACTCAACTGTTCTTTACTTGATCCAAATTAAAACTATTTGGCAGATAAAGTTCTTCACTTCGTTCTGGTTCCAGTTCCTTCAGATCCACATTCAGCAGCTGCTGGAAGACGACTCACAGACCAACAGCCAATCAAAATGTGAGCTTCTAGTTTCTCTTCTGACCGCCTGATTTTAGATTAAAACCTTTAGAAATGTAATAATTCACACAGAACCGCGTTCAGCCGCGTTTTGGCTTGATTTATAAACACTGGATGTTTCTAAATCCTGGTTCAAACTGGGTGTATAAGTCCTGCTAGCTGCGCTGCTCAGAGTTTATAAATGAAGCATCCAGGAAAGACGAGATGAATCGGAGCTCGGATCCAAGCTCTGGATCTGCTGTGGTGGGCAGACCTGACCCGATTTTCTAAAATCAAAACGTGTGAAAGAAAATATTGTGACTGACGGAGCTGAACGCCCCACCAAGGATTCATTTATTCATGGGCACGAGAATCAGAACATTACTGCCATCTAGTGGTTAAGTTGTGAACTACAGCTAACTGTAGCTGCAAAAGGACAATTAACTTTGTTCTAGTTTATGCGAAGTATTAAAAAAACAATCTGAGGTTCTGAAACTGGTCGAGCTCACAAGATGAATTTGTTTGAAATGGAATCAGAGTTCAACAGATTTCACAGCCAGTTTTATGTTGTCCAGGAGACCATCACATAAATCTGGACAGTCCTCTTCCTGTAGATGTTTGGGTGTTAATCACCGATTGGCTGAGTTACAGGTCAGACGAAGCCTCTGCCTCTCCTCCCATCGGTACTGATTCTAACGGATAATAAGCCAGAGATTTGGGTCTGGATCCGTCTGAACGTTAGTGATGTCAGCGGAGCTGAAAGCCATCCATCGGAAAAACTGTCCCCTTTTGTTTGGCTCCAGATGTTTGGAAACTTAATAAAATGGAACCAGGAGATGGTTCTACTCAATGTGACGCCAGCTCGTCTTCAGACGGGTCCACGCTGTGATCCTGAAAGCAAGAAGAGAGGAAGAGGAGCTGAACTGTGAAGATGTTCAGAATGATTGATGCCGTTTTCATGGCAGACTTCCTGAAACACTCCAGACTTTGGATATTTGAGTTTCTCTGATAAGCAGCGGTTTTACCTGCAGGTTCCCTCAGACTGATCCAGCACCGTGGATCGGGTCAGGCAGACCTCCAGCAGCACTCCAGACTTTAGTTTCTCTGATGCATTTCTGCAACACAAACAGCACAAACTGTTATGGTTCCTTGGTTCTACAAACCTTGCCAGCAGAAAATCCAGCCCGTCCCGTTTCTAACCGCTCCGTTTGGTTTGTTTTCTAATCAGGGACGGCGGCAGAACCACAACGTCTTCTCGATTGTACAGAGATGAATTCGGATCAGTTTCAGTCGTCTTTGAACCGTGTTCACCGACCACACAATAACCTCTGCAGGTGCTATCGGAGAAACAGGCTGATCGGATTCAGGATTTTCCGGGTTTTTATCCCTCAGGTGTTTTCAGGTTTACCGTACGGACTACCACTCAACAAAGCCAGCGATGCGGGAAAATAAAGAAGTAAATCAGGGTTTTTCCTGTTTGGTCAGTTATTCCTATCCTAGTAGTTTTACTCTGAACGTCTCTCCTTCCTCTTCATCACCACACATTTTTCCTGTCTGCATGGGGAACTGGTGAAACTCATACTACTTGAAGTGTTTTGCATCGGCCACTGTTGAATGTCTTTATATGAGAATTTATGAAAGTTTTAAAGGAAAGGAGTTTCCTTTCCGTTTATGCTGAGCAGAGTTTATCACAGATGATGTACAGGACAGCGTCTCAGAGATCCCATGGTTTTCCCTTCATGTAGGGCTTGGATGAAGTTGCACACATTTACCTGTGATGTCTGCATACATGGAGATGTCTTATCATACAGATATAGATCTATATTTACAGTTTATATGAAGCTAAAAGGAGGAACAGTTTGAAAGCTTGTTTTTGTCACTGAAACATTTAAACCAAAGATTTTAGTTTGTTTTAATCTTTTATTTTACTAGAGGATTTTATTTGCTGTAAACTCAGAAAGCGCTTGGAAATAAGGTTTGCATGGATGGTTATTTTTTGTGACACATCAACAAGGATCCGTCTGTAAAATGCTCGTTTAGTGACATTCCAGAGGTTAAAACCAGACCTGACTTAGTTTGTATAGCGATAAAAATCTTTCTTCTGTCGGGTTTTTAAGAAGAAAACAACTAGAACTCGCAGCTTCTTACTCACGCAGTTCCTTCTGTTTGCACATGAGAACCACAGCAGGAGTCCGGTTTTCTTTTTTCTTTCTGGAAAATTGTCCTGCAGAAATCTCTGAAACTCTTTTAATAAATTCAGGGTCTCAACTGGTCCTGAAAAGTTCATGAGAAAGAGAGTTTAAATAAACCAGGGCACTTTTATACTCATTTTATATAAATAGACAGGATTTCTGTCCATTCCTGCAATGTTCGTACATCTGAATGAAAAGAATCTAAGACTAAAACTAAGGTTTCTGTTGGATGATTTCCTGGCTTTCCGTCCCAGATGCCAATATTCCTCCTTCCTGCCCTGCGTGGCGCTGAAACTGAGGTCAAAGCGAAACAATCTGCTTTATCAAGTTTACTTTTAACCGACTGTTTGGTTGAGGTTTCCACCTTTGGGAAAACTCGAATCTTTCCTGGAATATTTCCGGGAAACAGACTTAGGAAAAGCGAAGGCGTGGAGGACGTGGTCTCAGCGTTTTCCGGGCCGTTTCTACTCCCAACCATCCCAGGACTGTTAAACCAGCGACTGTCTGTCGTTTTCCTCAGCAGCTCTGCAAAGTTTTATTTGCAGCAAAGGTTTGAATAAGTTGTGATTCTCACTGAGGAGTCGTGTTGTGTTCTTACCACTGCGTTTCTGACCACGTCGCCCAGCACAACTTATAAAGAAATAAATCTCAAAGTCATTTAAACAAAAGATTTTTACTGTAAATGACATCCCGTCCCGTTCTTCCCCGTTTACAGATCCAGCATGCATATTTGGTAATTGACTGTTGTTTTTTTGTGTAAAAATTGAAAAATGTTAAAAAGATGTCTTTGGAAAAACTGTTCGTCTGTTTATGGTGTTTTCTGATCTGAATTGAATCATGAGCAAATTTAGCCTCGCTGCGCACAGCTCAAACAACTTCCCGTCCTTTTTCTGTCGCTTGTTTGATGCTAAAAACGACGCAACGCCGACAAAGACGACCATTAGAAGTCTGAACTGTTGATTTGTCTTCTGCCCTTGAAGGTTTTTCCATTCGGTCCAGAACTTTAATCCCTGTGAAACTTTAGTGTCTAACTGAGCTGTTTGGTTCTGTTGAAGAACTCTTTGTGCTCGCTCTCTCGGCGTTACGTTCTCCCATATCTGCTTTGGGCTTTACTCGATATTCTCTCCAGGTTCGCTCCGTCACGCCTCACCTTTCTTTCTCGTATCGGTTGCAGAAGTTGTTGGTTGTAAAATTCTGAATTTGTTTGTACGAGATGAACTCGTGTATCAGTGGAGCTCTACCATGTTCGCATCTGTTGCAGAATAAAGAAAATATTTTGATCAAATGCAAATATCTGTGTTGGCGTGTTGATTTCAGTTTAATTTAAGTCCTGACAGAGCGTTGGCAGGGAAGTTGGGTTGGCCACAGCCTGGCAGAAGCACCATGAGATGTGGGCGAAACCTTAAGGGAAAGATGAAGAACTGCCTCTTCGTCTTGGAGAAGCTGTAGACCTTTTCTATCCATCGTCTCGCTCCTGTTAAGGATCTGAAAGCAGATATACAGGAGCCTCTGAATAAATAAAAACACTGAAACATTCATTTTGTTTTAGTAATTCAGCTGTTATATAAATCACTTGAAGCATTTATTTGTATTCATTTTTAATATTAATGATCACACCAGACGCCCAGGTTGGGAGGAACAGTATTAACCCATTTTCATGACCACTTAAATTGAGTTTTGCATCTGAAAACCATAATTCTACCCCATACACTAACCCATTACAGATATATCAAACCTAGATCATCTAGATTCTTCTGCAGGACGCAGACGATCTAAAACTAAAGATGAGAAACCTTCAGCTTCCTTTTTACCACGTTAAGCATCTGTGAAAAAGAAGATCTGCTCCATGGAAGCTTGTAGGAACTTCTCTCCTACGTTCAACTAAGTTCTTTAGTGAAAAGCACAACTAAATTAGGACAAAAACGATGCGCTTTAACAGAAACACAACAGATCACTGGTTGGTTGAGAACAGAGCATTTCTTCCTGTCAGGACTGTGTGAATGTTGGTCTCCTTCCAGGGTTGTTCTGTCCGGGGTGTGAAACAAGTCTTGTGTGAGTGAAATCAGTAGAGAGTGATTCCTCTCCAAATGTTTCCTGCTTCCTGTATTAATCTAGACTCTGGGCAGCCGTCAGAGCACTCCGCTCCTCCAGACTTCTCTTATTAAAAGGACTATTCCTCCCAGCAAGAACCCACATCATTATTCTGCTCTATATAAAGCTTTATTCTGATCGGCAGCTTGAAAATGGAGGCCATGGCGTCTTTGAGGACCCACAACTGACAGAGTGCAGCACATGTCTGGAAACCCCACAGGAGCCAGTCTTTTAAAACTGAGGACTGTTATTTGATCTGCTCTGATCTTTAAACCAACACGCTTTCAATTACAGATTCTATTCAATTAGTTTCCATTTTTGCTGCGATTCCTGTTTTGTGTTAATTAAAAGGCAGAGCTTGCTGTAATTAGATCTTAGTGAGAAATAAATCAGAAAATAAGGGCATAAATAACTGCATTTTAAAAGCAGTTCTTAGTTTTTTATGCTGATAGAGACGGGATGTGCATGTTTAATCACCTGTACATATTAAATTATATTCATCCATTCATACTTTTACTGGACTTCCCTCTTCCCAGACGCCTCCTCCCTGATACATAAACTCCTCTTAAAGTAAAGTAGGAGCTCCCCTCCAACCCGGGGAGGGCAAGCCGTCCTTTTCCGGTCGAGAAACGTGGCCTTAGGCAACATCCACTGGTCCCCAAACCGGACCTCCTCCGGCCCTTGGCTGTGCCTAGAAATCCTGTCCATGAAAGTTATCAACAGGACCGGAGAGCAGCCCTGCTGGAAGCCAACATGCACCGGGAACAGGTCCGACTTAGTGCCTGCGATGTGGACCAGACTCCTGCTTCACTTGAACATATGTAGAGAAACACGTCCAGTAGGAGGACAAGTATTTGATGCTCTGCTGATTTAGCAGGTTTTCCCACCTCCAAAGCATGTAGAAATCTTGAATTTTTTAATTTTTTATCATAGGTTCTCTTCAACTGTGTGATGGAATCTAAATCAAAAATCCAGAAAAGCACATCGTGTAATTTTTAAGTAATTAATTAGCATTTTATTGCATGAGATCACTATTTGATACATCAGAAAAACTAAACTTAATATTTGGTACAGAAACCTTTATTTGTAATTCCAGAAATCAGACGTTTCCTGTCCTTCTTGACGAGGTTTGCACACATTGCAGCAGGGACTTTGGACCAGTCCTCCATACAGATCTTCTCCAGATCCTTCAGGTTTCGAGGCTGTCGCTTACTGAGGGATCCATCCTCCCCTCAATACGATGCAGTCGTCCTGTCCCCTTTGCAGAAAAGCATCCCCAAAGAATGATGTTTCCACCTCCATGCTTCATGGTGTTCTTCGTCTTCCTCCAAACACGGCGAGTGGATTTAGACCACAAAGTTCTATTCTCGTCTCTTCAGACCACATGACCTTCTCCCATTCCTCCTCTGGATCATCCAAATGGTCATGGTCTCTTCAAGTCATTGACTAGGTCCAGTCGTGTAGTTCTGGGCTGATCCCTCACCTTCCTCATTATCACTGATGCCCTACCAGGTGAGATCCTGCATTGAGCCCCATACTGAGAGAAATTGACCGCCATCTTCAACTTCTTCCATTTTCTTATAATTGCACCAACAGTTCTTACCTTCTCACCAAGCTGCTTGGCTGTTTTCCTGTAGACCATCCCAGCCTTGTGCAGGTCTACTGTTTTATCCCTGATGTCCTCACACAGCTTTCTGGTCTTGGTCATGGTGGAGAGGTTGGGGTTTGTTTGAGTGTGTGGACAAGTGTGTTTTATACAGATAACGAATTCAAACAGGTGCAGTTAATCCAGGTAATGAGTGGAGAACATGCAATGGGGCGGTTCGCAGCCGAGTGTGAAGAGGTTGGGATGAAGATCAGCTCCTCCAAGTCTGAGGCCATGGTTCTCAAAAGGGTGAAAAGGGTGGCTTGTCCTCTTCAGGTTGGAGGGGAGTTCCTGCCTCAAGTGGAGGAGTTTAAGTATCTCGGGGTCTTGTTCACGAGTGAGGGAAGAATGGAGCGAGAGATCGACAGACGGATCGGTGCAGCTGCCACAGTAATGGGGGCGCTTTGCCGGTCCGTTGAGGTGAAGAGAGAGCTGAGCCGAAAAGCGAAGCTCTCGATTTACCGGTCGGTCTACGTTCCTACCCTCACCTATGGCCATGAACTTTGGGTCATGACTGAAAGAACGAGATCCTGGATACAAACGGCTGAAATGAGCTTCCTCCCGGAGGAGCTGGAGGAGGTGTCTGGGTGTCTCTGCTGAGTCTGCTGTCCCCGCGACCCGGTCCCGGATAAGCGGAAGTGGACGAGTACAAGTGGAGAACAAGAGGGCTTCTTAAAAAAGAACTAACAGACCTGAGAGAGCCGGGATTCTTACTGGTTCCATCTGACTGGATGCAATCTGCTGGGTTTCCTTAGTTAGAAAAACTTTTTATCCAATTTGAATAAATAACTGAATCTGACTGAACTGTTCAATGGTTACGATTAATTGGAATATATGAACCTGACTGTTGTGAAGAACCTTGAGACGACATGTGTTGTGAATTGGCGCTATATAAATAAACTGAACTGAATTGTTAGGGAATGAAATACTTATGTCATGCAATAAAATGCTATTTAATTAGTTCAAAATCACACAGTATGATTTTCTGGATTTTTGTTTTAGATTCCGTCACTCACAGTTGAAGAGAACCTATGATAAAAATTAAAGACTTCTTCATGCTTTGCAAGTAGAACAACCTGCAAAATCAGCAGTGCATCAAATACTTGTTCTCCTCACTGTACATGATGATGTGAAACTGGGACAAAAAGCAAAAACAGAAGAATTTCTTAAGGGGAAATGTAAATAGTTTTAGGGAACATTGCTGGAAGTAAGGACCAATAAATGCCCCATAGAAAGTCATTAGATGTTCTTCACACTGCTTGCAGGTCAAAGATAGTTTTCCTTAAGTCCAGTTAGAGGTCAGGAGCGGCGCACAGATCAATGAAACTGAAACACCTGTCATTTTAGTGTAGAAGGTTTCATGGCTAAATTGGACCAGCCTGGTTGCCAGTCTTCATTGATTGCACATTGCACCAGTAAGAGCAGAGTGTGAAGGTTCAATTAGCAGGGTAAGAGCACAATTTTGCTCAAAATATTGAAATGCACAAAACATTATGGGTGACATACCAGAGTTCAAAAGAGGACACATTGTTGGTGCACGTCTTGCTGGCGCATCTGTGACCAAGACAACAAGTCTTTGAGATGTATCAAGAGCCACGATATCCAGGGTAATGTCAGCATACCATCAAGAAGGACGAACCACATCCAACAGGATTAACTGTGGACGCAAGAGGAAGCTGTCTGAAAGGGATGTTCGGGTGCTAACCTGGATTGTATCCAAAAAACATAAAACCATGGCTGCCCAAATCACAGCAGAATTAAATGTGCACCTCAACTCTCCTGTTTCCACCAGAACTGTCCATCAGGAGCTCCACAGGGTCAATATACACGGCTGGGCTGCTATAACCAAACCTTTGGTCACTCATGCCAATGCCAAACGTAGGTTTCAATGGTGCAAGGAGTGCAAATCTTGGGCTGTGGACAATGTGAAACATGTATTGTTCTCTGATGAGTCCACCTTTACTGTTTTCCCCACATCCAGGAGAGTTACGGTGTGGAGAAGCCCCAAAGAAGCGTACCACCCAGACTGTTGCATGCCCAGAGTGAAGCATGGGGGTGGATCAGTGATGGTTTGGGCTGCCATATCATGGCATTCCCTTGGCCCAATACTTGTGCTAGATGGGCGCGTCACTGCCAAGGACTACCGAACCATTCTTGAGGACCATGTGCATCCAATGGTTCAAACATTGTATCCTGAAGGCGGTGCCGTGTATCAGGATGACAATGCACCAATACACACAGCAAGACTGGTGAAAGATTGGTTTGATGAACATGAAAGTGAAGTTGAACATCTCCCATGGCCTGCACAGTCACCAGATCTAAATATTATTGAGCCACTTTGGGGTGTTTTGGAGGAGCGAGTCAGGAAACGTTTTCCTCCACCAGTATCACGTAGTGACCTGGCCACTATCCTGCAAGAAGAATGGCTTAAAATCCCTCTGACCACTGTGCAGGACTTGTATATGTCATTCCCAAGATGAATTGATGCTGTATTGGCTGCAAAAGGAGGCCCTACACCATACTAATAAATTATTGTGGTCTAAAACCACGTGTTTCAGTTTCATTGTTCAACCCCTGTAGGTTTCGTTGCACAATTTAAGGCAAGGATTCAGGCATGGAAGGCTCCAAAGAGCAGAGTGGTGCCATTAAAGAGGAGAAAAGTGAGTTATTTTGACCCAACTGAACTACTAGACCGGTCATGGTCTGCTGCTCAGAGCCTCATTACTAAAACATTTACCAGCTGTGACACGGCCAACAGAACATTCTTCATCCCAAGAAACTTTCAGCACCAGAAAAACCAAACGAGTCAAGGAACGAGGCAGTGAAGTGACTAGAATTAAGTGTTTAAATCTGGTGAAAACATATCTGAAATTCTCCTTTAGGCTTCTTAGTCACAGACGTATGGTACCTTCAATCAACTCAACAAGTTTATTGGACAGGGGATCCAGAAGCATATTTCCTTATTTATCCAAACTTCAAACCAAAAGATAAATGTTCCGTCCAGAAAAATATGTCTCCATAACAGACATGATGCAAAATCTGACTACAGGTGAAATCAAAAGAAGTTATTCTCTGATCATCTCCACCGCCCCAGGAGATCTCTGCATCCATCTAGAGCAGCACACACTGAGAGGCCCTCAAAGAGGCTTTGCTTTGTGGCAGTTTTCCTGCAACAAATGTTCATTTTTTTCCTGTGGCTAATACTGCAATCATCACAGAGAAATACACACCTAGTTTGCATGTCAATTAGAGGCTTTGTCAGCATTTCTGCAGCATCAGCAGGAAATCAGGAAATATCAAAAGATACGCCGTTTGAAAAGATTAATGTGTTTATAGTGTAGCTGTGTAACGGGACAGCCGGCAGAGGACAGCTTCATACAGAAAACTGGCTGTCAAAGGTCAAACACAACTATTAGTTTTATTTGGCTTTTTTATTGGTGGATGTAAACTGCAAATGCAAACCCCTACTCATCCATTCACCAACATAAGCATAAGAGCTAACAGATCCAGGGGGAAAATCCAGACATCCAGCTTCCCAGTAACACCCCCCTACTCCTCCTGCAGCATCATGAGCTACGTCCACACCAGAGGGATATTTGGTCCCTTCAGAAAGTTCCAAACCCTGGAGCTCCAAGGGTCTCCTACTGGTAGGACGTGTCCAGAAAACCTCCATAAGTCATCTACGAGGCAGAGCCTTATAGTTCACCCTGGGGTGCAGAGTACTCCAATAGGCGCTAAGCATCATAGCTTAAAGACTCCACTTCATCAGAACCACATCATCTGCAAAAAGGAGAGATGAAACCCAGAAGTTCCCAAACCCTCCTGTCCAGAACTACACCATGAGTCCAGGAACAACACGAACAGGATCAGAGACAGCAAACAAGAGGCTGACCTGTTGATGGAACCAAGAAAGATGCGAACATCTTTAGGTTCAGTTCAACTTGTTTTTCTGAGATCCAGTTCACAATAAATATAATCTTGAGGCAGGTTACAGGAAAAACAGATCCAATTCATGTCAATCCAGTTTCACGCAGTCACATATCCTCCTAATTATTTCAATACAAAGTCACATTCTGCTGATTTATAAAAGGCCTTTGAGGAAGCCCGGCTGATTGCTTGGCTTTGCAGCAGTCCCATCTCCTCCACCTTCATGATGTATGCAAACATACATTGATTTATTCAAAAACAGTACATAAATATATATGGATGTATTTACTATGTAACCAGGAGGGGGTTGAGAGGAGAGAAAGCAGATTCTTGATGGTGGTGGTATGTTCAGGTGTAACTGGGTGAGAAGCAGGTACATCCTGGACAGGTTGCCAGTCTTCAGTGAGGTTGCATGGAGAGAACATACAAACATCATGCACTGGATTTGAACCTTCTTGCTGCATGGCAACAGGAACAACAACTGCACTGCCAAGCTGCCAAATCCTTGAGTCATATATTATAATTTTCCAATCAGAAAACAAGTTCTGGGAGAAACATATTTGACTGTTCTTAACGTTTGGACCTTTAAATAGAAGTTTCTACAGAAGTGGTCCCTCATCTCTGGTCTCCTGTGGATAGTTGGTTTCCTGCAGGGTTTCCATCCCCCTCAACAGGCCTGATGTAGATGTTGGTCATCAGCAAGCCTCTGCAGGGATTTTAATCTTTTGAATTAGGTGTGTTGAAGCAGGCAAACATCTGAGGAAAGCAATAAAAACATCACTTGAAAAAAAAATCAGTCTGAATGAGTGAAGCAAAAAAAAGCTCTTAAATTTCCACCATTATGTGGGAAATATTTCCTGCTCCTGGTAATTTAACGTTCCTCCAACATCAGGAAGTGAAAATATCTCACTAATGTGCTAATTTGCATGAAGTTTTATGCAATGAAGTATAATTGAAAGGTGGCGTATTCCAAATGACGGGGACTCAGTGAACAAACTTCATGTAATTACTTCAGCTGTCTGGTACCCTGATGGTGTTAACTGGCCGTTTTCTGCAGCCTGAGGTCATTTTCCCACAATGCACTGTCTGCTGAGATGTAAACACAAGGATAGGGGGTTGACCTGTTAATTGACAACTGTGCTGCCACTAATTTAGCCTAAATGCAAATTTTTTCATCCTTCCAGCAGCGCAAGAGCAGCTGGAACATCAACATAGCTGCACATGTGGCTTTCAGGGTCAGCGCCAGCAGCCGGGTCGCTCCCCTCTTCCTAAATCAGGATCAACATAATGAGCTTCTGCTTGCCTTATTTTGCTTAATCATCTTTCCCAACCTGACCCATCTTCGCTCTTCCACGGAACAGTAGGAATTAGTGAGGAAGAGGAGGAGGTCCGGGGGTGCTCTCCAGGCGCAGCAGGCCGGCAGTGAGCACCGTGGCAGCAGCAGGGGAATAAATTAGAGGCAGACACATTGAATAATAAAGCGATAATGAGTTTAGAGCCAGCGAGCCAATCTCGAGCACAGCCCAGCGAATATTTACCATCCTGCTAATAAGTCATGGCAAGAACTAATCAGTCAGCATTGCCAATGGGAGCAGTGGGCAGACTGGGAGGCAGAGAGGTGAAGTGGTGTTGCAGTTACACTGCACAACACAGCTGCAAACTAAGCAAAACCAGTACAGAGATTCATCTGCAGGAATCCACGCAAACAAATCCAGAAGAGGTTATACAGTATACAAAAGTAGTTTCTGCATCTATTAAACTGGTTTTAGCAGACCAGCACATTTATACCAGCTGCATATTCTGCATTATGTGTGTCTGATTACAGATATAATGTTCATGCGCATCTCTATAGACAGAAAACATTTGTCAACTTACGTTTTCAGATCAATTATTCTCATACAGTCTTAATACAGCCCATAGTTTCCCTTAAGCTAACAGGCCACTTTCCAGAAACTTACTGGGCGCTTTGCCCAAAACGTTTCCACTTACTGGGTACCTACAGGAACTCACCTGGTAGTTTGTTTTGTTTTTTTATAACGTGTCCTGTCCGGCAGAGTAGCGCTCAGAATTGTTGTTTGAGTGCCAAGAAGAAGCCCAACAGATTTACTTTCACAAGTGGAGCTTTAAGGCTAACGCTATGAGGCTCCGCATAATATATATAAAAAAAACTTTATTAGAAACTGCTTTGGGATTATTTTAATTGTTACAGACACACAGACAGAAATGAAAAGGAAAAAATAAGAAGCAAGAAAGAGAGAGAGGTGGAAAGGAAAAAGAGAGAAGGAAAAAAGAATAGAGGAGAGAAAGAAGATGAAACAAATACAAGATAACACCCTAGAAGACAGCTTCTTCACCTGCAGAAACGCATATATAACAACAAGGCCCCGGCAAGCAGCCACCGGGAATGAGCAGGCACACACCAAAGTACCCAGCCCCGGACCACCAATACACCAGCGGGCACAGACAGCTGCCACCAGGAGCGAGTGTGGCGGGGTAGAAATAGGCCCCACATTTGATGAGGGGCCTAAGCTGATGCTGGAGAGGGAGTAGCCCAAGACCCAACCAGACACAAATACAGGCACACAGTCACAATCACACATTCCACTCTCATGCGTACACATATAAACACGCACACCCAACGTAAGAATACACAGCAACAAACACACACTCACTCACACATACACTGCTCAAAAAAACAAAGGGAACACTTAAATAACACAACCTAGAGTTGAATGAATGAAATATTCTCATTAAATACTTTGTTCTGTATAAAGTTGAATGTGCTGACAACAAAATCACACAACAATCATCAATGGAAATCAAATTTATTAACCAATGGAGGCCTGGATTTGGAGTCACACACAAAATTAAAGTAGAAAAACACACTAGAGGCTGATCCAACTTTGATGTAATGTCCTTAAAACAAGTCAAAATGACGCTCAGTATTGTGTGTGACCTCCACGTACCTGTATGACCTCCCTACAACACCTGGACATGCTCCTGATGAGACGGCAGATGGTCTCTTGAGGGATCTCCTCCCAGACCTGGACTAAAGCATCCACCAACTCCTGGACAGTCTGTGGTGCAACGTGACGTTGGTGGATGGAGTGAGACATGATGTCCCAGATGTTCTCTGATCAGATTCAGGTCTGGGGAATGGCCGGGCCAGTCCATAGCTTCAATGTCTTCATCTTGCAGGAACTGCTGACACACTCCAGCCACATGAGGTCTAGCATTGTCCTGCATTAGGAGGAACCCAGGGCCAACCGCACCAGCATATGGTCTCACAAGGGGTCTGAGGATCTCATCTCGGTACCTAATGGCAGTCAGGCTACCTCTGGTGAGCACATGGAAAGAAATGCCACCCCACACCATTACTGACCCACTACCAAACCGGTCATGATGAAGGATGTTGCAGGCAGCAGATCTCTCTCCACGGTGTCTCCAGACTCTGTCACGTCTGTCACATGTGCTCAGTGTGAACCGGCTTTCATCTGTGAAGACCACAGGGCGCTGGTGGTGAATTTGCCAATCCTGGTGTTCTCTGGCAAATGCCAAGCGTCCTGCACGGTGTTGGGCTGTGAGCACAATCCCCATTTGTGGACGTCGGGCCCTCATACCATCCTCATGGAGTCGGTTTCTAACTGTTTGTGCAGACAGATGCACATTTGTGGTCTGCTGGAGGTCATTTTGCAGGGCTCTGGCAGTGCTCCTCCTGTTCCTCCTTGCACAAAGGTGGAGGTAGCGGTCCTGCTGCTGGTTTGTTGCCCTCCTACGGCCTCCTCCACGTCTCCTGGTGTACTGGCCTGTTTCCTGGTAGAGCCTCCAGGTTCTGGACACTACGCTGACAGACACAGCAAACCTTCTTGCCACAGCTCGCATTGATGCGCCATCCTGGATGAGCTGCACTACCTGAGCCACTTGTGTGGGTTGTAGAGTCCGTCTCATGCTACCACGAGTGTGAAAGCACCACCAACATTCAAAAGTGACCAAAACATCAGCCAGAAAGCATCGGTACTGAGAAGTGGTCTGTGGTCCCCACCTGCAGAACCACTCCTTTATTGAGTGTCTTGCTAATCACCAAAGATTTCCTCCTGTTGTCTTTTCCATTTGAACAACATCATGTGAAATTGATTGTTAATCAGTGTTGCTTCCTAAGTGGACAGTTTGATTTCACAGAAGTTTGATTTACTTGGAGTTATATTGTGTTGTTTAAGGGTTCCCTTTATTTTCTGAGCAGTGTACATACTCCATAGTCCCAGGTCCAAGTATCGATACCCCAGTAGGGTAACCAGCCCCCAGACCCAGGAGGTAGTCCCCTTCATTCAGGGACGGAGACAGGCAGACCGCCCCAGCACCAGACTACTGCCGGACCACCCGAACCCAAACGACCCCGGGGCCTAGACCCTGACCCCCCGCTCTGACCCCAGTCCCCAACGTCCCCATCCAGAGAGGGACAAAAGAGAGATCTAGCTTGTTCAAACAAGCCCGCCAACCAGAGCTGTCCCAGTACGAAACGGTCCCAACCTCCCAATGAATTCCAACATGAATTTCCCCACAGGGCCACCCCCAACCAGGACACATATCTAACACATGCCCCTGAACCCAAATGCCACAAATGCCCTCCCCACAGGTGCACACCCCCACAGATGAGCTTCACCCATGAAAAGCCGATGATGACACATCCACCCACTCCAAGTACCAGCGCCACATCCTGTCATCCACCACACAGCGAGCTGCGACGGCAAGGAATGGGCCCCGCACAAAGCCACCCCAGCCTCCACCCACAAGCGCAACAGAACAGACAACACCGAGCACCGTACTCAGAACGGACCACTCTGACACCACACCAAGATGGGACAAACTCACCCAGAAAGCAGTCCCCAGCCGGCATCACGCACCCGGGGCCGACAGCCTCCACCATGCCCCCGCAACCACACAAACAAGTGTAGTTTCCAAAATGAAACAGGTGCTTTTCTGAGCTAATCCGGTACAATCCTTGAACTTTTATGGAACTTGCTTGTTACTTTCCAGAGTTTACAATTTGTTTCCCAGAACATTCCAGCTACTTCCCTGGACCTTCTGAATGTATGGATTCTTGTTTCATTTGAGTACTGAGGGTATTGTTCCAATCTCACCAGTAAATATTTTTTCCACCTTCCAGAAAAAACCTGGTATGGTAGGTTTTTGGAAAGGATGTCATTATGTTACCTCATAATACCGCCTGGTTCATGGAAGTATTTGGTAAATTCAGTGAAAGTTCCAGGAAATTACCTGTAGGTTCCAAAAGGTACCTGGTACTCAAATTGAACAAAGTTTCAGATAAAGTACCCAATTAGTTCCTGGAAAGTTCCAGAAGAGTAACCTCTAGGTTCTGGGAAAGAGTGGATTGAAATGGATCCTAGTGTTGAGCTAACCTTCAGGGTAGACCTGAAACCTTCTGTGTCGGTGAGAAAGGTGGCCCTCATGTTCTGTAACCAAGTGTGTGACTCAGCTCTGCTCCCTTGTTCTGTTGATTCGTCTCAAGGCTCAGCAGCTGGTCCAGTGACAGAAAACAACAGTCTCACATGCAGCCTGTCCTATTTTCTCAGAGTCCTTCAGACCTTGTAGAGACGAGGCAGCAGGCAGAGATGTGTCACCAGACGCTGACGAAGAAGTGAGCAGAGCAGTATCAGACACGTCACACAGAGTGAGCAGATCCAGCAGGTGGCTTCAAATGTGTTTAGATGAAACTACTTTGTTTTATCAAAAAGTCAAATTTAACTTTAAAACTTATCAACATCAAACCTTCACCCGTCCAGGATGAAGATTATATCAACTCGGGGCAAATTTTTCAGTGTGTGGATTCACTTTAGGCCTTTTTCCACATCTTCCCCACAGGTGCACTGGATAATCTGGAGAAGCTGCAAACATTCAGCTGCTGGAAGGTTAATGAACTGTTGGATTGACTGGAT
Organism: Girardinichthys multiradiatus; assembly: GCF_021462225.1. NCBI lineage: Eukaryota > Metazoa > Chordata > Actinopteri > Cyprinodontiformes > Goodeidae > Girardinichthys > Girardinichthys multiradiatus. The sequence continues at coordinate 2,272,078 of NC_061802.1, read as the reverse complement.
TGACTTAAAGTTTTCCAGAGGAACAAGGTGTGCCTTATTTCTGAGCAGACAGTGGAGCTAGAACCTGCTGAAAGAACTCTGTTTGTATGTTTAGTAATAAGTTAGAACTGAATTTATTTTACCTCACAAGAGTTTTTGCTGCTTTAACCTTGACCTCCGTGTGACCATGAAGTGTTTGTGGAAAAAATGAGGCTTAAAGTAGGAAACACTGGAAGCCTTGAGGTTAGACTTTCCTGGCAGGGCAGACGTTTGTCAGAGAGCACAGATAAATGCTCCATAATTCGAAATAATCATCATTCACCCCAAGTCATAGGCTTGGACAGAGCGTGCTCCATGCACTGCTGGCATCTGATTGGTCAACGGGGTTGATGACTGCGAGATCAGCATTAGTCACGACTGTTTCAGCCACCTGCTGTCAGACGTCATGTTGAGTTTTCCACCCTTAAAAAAAACAACAAATGATGGCATCCACCATGTTTTCCATCAGAGTTTGAGTTTATTTTGCCATGGTAAGCGAAGTTGGTTTTATTTCAGCAGTTTAATGGGATTCACTGAGGTCAACAACCATTTTCAAGATGGTTTTCAGTTAGGCTCAGCCGCCTTGTATGCTGTAAATCATTTGTAATAATTGGATTTGTGCATTTTTCATTTTATTTATGCAACACAGAACAATAAAACGGTGAGACATTAACTCTTAGACTTAATGCTCACCTTGTACAGATGATCCACATAGCTCTGTCTTTCAGTGTTTAACCCTTTCTCTCTCCTAGACATGGCTACTGACTGAGCTTCTACTGTAACTAACTCTATGTTCTCTCTTTCAGACTCTAACCTTGAAAACTGGCTCAGAGTTTATCTGTTCTTTCTTTCTAGGTGAAATGACTAAAGGAGCTACATCCATTAACATTTACTTTTCCTTCCCATAGAAAGTACGCCTGGATCAGTGCTTCTTTGTTCTCTTTGTGTCTCTGCTCTGTTCTCTCAAACCTCCAGTCGGTCGTGGCAGATGGCCGCTCACACTGAGCCTGGTTCTGGTTCTGCTGGAGGTTTCTTCCTGTTAAAAGGGAGTTTTTCCTCTCCACTGTCGCTACATGCATGCTCAGTATGAGGGATTGCTGCAAAGTCAACACCAGTGACTGTCCACTGTCTCTACATGCTCATCCAGGAGGAGTGAATGCTGCAAGTCACTGACTGGATGCAATCTGCTGGGTTTCCTTAGATAGAAAAACTTTTTATCCAATTTGAATAAATAACTGAATCTGACTGAACTGTTCAATGGTTGGGATTAATTGGAACGTATGAACCTGACTGTTGTGAAGAACCTTGAGACGACATGTGTTGTGAATTGGTGCTATATAAATAAACTGAATTGAAATGAATTGAACTCAGTTTAGGAGGTTATCCATATTTTAGCAGCAATAGCAAAATATTGTGTTAAATAAACAAAGTTAAGTTCTTAATTTAAAGTCCGAGTCTGTTCTGCCTTTGTTTGAAGTGGAAAAGTGTTACTGTCCAGTCATCACAGTGGGTTGTAAATCAAGAACCAAGTCCAGATTTTCACATCCAGTTTGCTTTTCTTCTGAAGGATAAAATTATGTTGAAATTTTTCTTAAAAAAGTTGTTTTTTACCTGACAAGTTTGAATCAAATATGTTTTACTATGCCACTTTCACCATAATAACAGAGGTATGCAAGGCCATTTCTGATAATTTAATAATTTTATGATGGTTATATATGCAACAATAATTCAGATAATGATCTGGTCCCTGTATGAACAGCTTTATCTAAATTCTAGCTGGGACTCCTCTGTCTTGTTTAGGTGTCACATTCTAGAGTTGCCCTACAGAACGTTGGATTGGACACTTAGTTCCCATATCAAATCCTAATGTGTTCAGGTAGAAAACAACTCTGCATTTGTTCGGTACTGGCGCCTACCGAGCCGTCATGGCTGTACCGGATATTGTTGCTACACTCCTGGTAACGAGCCATTCATTTGAGGTTGGAGAAGGGTTGCATCTAAAAACTGCAGGATGGTAGTTCTGGTAGAATGGACTTTCCCTGCTTCTACGCTTCCTGTTTAAACTGATTGTTCCTTAAACTTCCTCATTAGTTGATCCACCATTTCTGTCGGATTTTGGCACGCTTTTTTAAACATAATGATTCAGTTTTAGAAAGTTGGACCATTACGTTTTTAAGAAGCTTTCTTGCTAATTAACTGACCTCAGGCAAAAATCCTAAAAACATTAAAGTTAAAACTTAATGGAGATGTAGAGGCAAAGTCCAGCTCAGGTTTTATTGATCTAGAGTTTAATGGTTAATGACTGCAGAGGAGCCTGTAGACATGTTTATGCAGTTGGACTTCATGAAATACGGGCGAGCTGCCCTCAAAGGAGTTCAGAAACTCTGAAGCCTGTTTACACAGAACGAGGGTCCGGCGGTGAAAACGGACGGGGCAGCAGCGGTGAGGATGTTGGTGTTGGCAGCAGAAACTCAGCGCTGCTGAAGAATGAACTGTTGCTGCTGCCTGACCTCCGTCTCAAACTTCTGAGGCCTTAACTACATCTACATGACTAATGGGATGTGGATCACTTGCAGTTATGGTAACAAGAAAGAAAAGTCTCTTTGAAGACTGAGTTTTATGTATCAAAAGAAAAAACCTGAAATCTAAATGGAGATTAGCAAAGTCCTCCCTGTGATCCAGCAGCTTGTGAACGAGCTGAGAATGTTTCACAAGGAACAAATGAACATTATTCCTTAGATCATAGAATATACTAAAACATGGTGCTTGTTTCCAGATAGATACTTCACTTTACGAAAGATCTAAACATATTGTCCTCTGTTGCAGGTCCAGGAGGAAAACCTTGACATCCTTCTACTGGGTGACATGTTCCAGCTCATTCTGGGGATCTCAAGGTGCTCCTAAATCAAATGGGACATATAGCCCCTCCATTAAGGTCTGAGGCTGCCCCGGGGTCTCCTCTCAGTGGGAAGAAACCAGAAAACCTCCAAAGGGAAGCACCAATGAGGCACCTTCAACATACCTTGAAGGAGCCTGGCCAGATTAAGAATGAAGCTTATTTTAGCTTCTTGTATCTAGCATCTCATTCAGTCATAACCAATATCTTCTGACCACAGGTGAAGGTTGGGATGTGGATAGACTGGTAAATTGAGAGCTTTGCCTTTTGGTTCAGCTGTTTTCTCAACAGACCAAAGCAGCATCCATCTCCTGCTCCATCCTGCAGGGACCAATCCACCATTTCATTAGAGAACCGTGGCCTCAGACTTAGAAGAGCAGACTCTCATCCTGGCCATTTCAGACTCTGCTGGGAACAGCTCCAGAGCTCCAGTGCATCCTGAAGGTCATGGCCTTAAGTTGTCAACAGAACCAAAAAGCAGAATAAGAACTTGAGGTTTCCAAACCAGACAATGTCCTCTGGCCGACTGACACCACAAACAGGACCAGCAACAAGGGTCAGCCTTGGAGTGCACCAGGAACAAGCCAAGCTTTGGGCCCAACATGTAGACACAGCTCAGCCAAAAGACCAACACCACCTCTAAATAGAAGGTAAAAACTGACCTATGGTCATTAGATATGGCACACGGCTCCTAAACATCCTCTCTAGATAGGCCTGAGTCAGCCTCCACAATGGGGAGAGGAGCGATATCATTCAGGGGGAGCTCATAGTAGAGCTTCTGCTCATCCACATCAAAAGGAGCGAATATGGTTTAGGTATCTGATCAGGGTTCCTCCTGGATGCCTCAAGTTGGACGTTTTCCATGGAAAATCCCACTAGCATGAGACTAAAACTCACTGGAGGGTTTATATTTCCCATCAGGCCAAGTAACACGTTGGGGTTCATGAGGCGGCGCTGCAGAATGTTGATGGGATGAGTCATTCATTCATTCATTCATTCAGTCATTCATTGATTGACTTTAAAAACAAACATCATTCAAGCATCTTCAAATCCAGAGCAACTTTAGCTTGAACCGATGTCTGATTCCAGGGACAGCAGTTTTATAATTTTCCTTTCTGCTTCACTCTGTGGAAAACTACAGTAGATTCCCTGAACACAAACACTGACATTAAACTGCCAGAAACAAACTTTTCTTTTGAATATTTTCTACTATTAGCAACAGGCGTGTCATCTGTTGGCTACTTTACTGTAAGCAGGTAACAAATTAGTAAAATCAGAGCTTCACATTCAGCCAAACATCTATAAATACTTTAATTCTAGTCCTGATATAAAGCAGAAGATGTCAGTCTTTGGTCAGTAATTACGTTGTGGCTCTAATGGTCTCTGGTGTGTCAGCAGAAGCTATTTTTAGTGGCTCTATGTTTAACTAAGGCGAGTGCTGCTGAGAGGAAAGTCAGAAGCTGAGGAGCAAACGACAGGATGTGGCTTCAATGAACCTGTTCAGTGATGTCAGTAAAGACAGAGCTGACCCCCACCCCCCATTAAACACCACCTGTCACACCTGAAAGGAGACACGTGTTCAGGGCGACTCTGCTGTTATAATGACACACACACACACACACAGACACCAGCAGGATGACAGAAAAAAACAGCAATTAGTCATTTTCTACCTTTTTACATCCTCTCAGCACTTCTGAGAAAACTAATTATTATGACTGCCTTTTTCTGCTTAAACTGGAATAAAACAGGTGGCAGTTTAAACGCTGTCTAAACAGTTTAAACCTGTTTCTATTTAGTTTATAAAGTTACAAGGTCTAAAAATCTCTCAACAAAAACGTCTACAAGGACAGTGAGTCTATATGTAGAAAAATGCTGTCAAAATGACAAACGACCACAAAACTCTAGAAAAACTGATTTTTGTTGACATTTAGTCTCAGAACATGTTGTAAAAATATCAAAAACCAAATATCAGAGGTTTAAAAGATGAAAACATGCAAGTGCTTTAAGCGTAGGCTGCTGCAGGACGTCTATCCCCATCACACTGTTGTGTATCAGCAGACCAGGCCAGACATGATGCCATGAGAAAATAACACTGCAGCAATCACCTGATAAACTGATAACACCTGTAAACTGCACATGTGCGCCCCCACTGCAACGTTTACACAACTGCAACTCAAACATTGCAGCAAAGATCAAATAATGACATTAATCACAGCTTACCAGGAGGAAGAGGAAGAGGTTCCTCCGGACAGAGGAGCAGGTTTACTGGTGGACTTCTGTCTCCAAAATGCTCAACAGATACACTAAGGAGGTCCTCTGTCTCCAGGGCCATCAAACTGTTCAGGTGCTTTAATTAGGACAGTTGCCTAATCTGCCTGCTGTTTCACTGTTTGTACTATACCTTCTCATTTTACTTTATTCCATTTTATGTTTTAGCTGAATTTAGTTTTATTCTAGTGGGTAATCTCATTCTTCATCGCTCACATACAGGTGCTTCTCAAAATATTAGCATATTGTGATAAAGTTCCTTATTTTCCATAATGTCATGATGAAAATTTAACATTCATATATTTTAGATTCATTGCACACTAACTGAAATATTTCAGGTCTTTTATTGTCTTAATACGGATGATTTTGGCGTACAGCTCATGAAAACCCAAAATTCCTATCTCACAAAATTAGCATATCATTAAAAGGGTCTCTAAACAAGCTATGAACCTAATCATCTGAATCAACGAGTTAACTCTAAACACCTGCAAAAGATTCCTGAGGCCTTTAAAACTCCCAGCCTGGTTCATCACTCAAAACCCCAATCATGGGTAAGACTGCCGACCTGACTGCTGTCCAGAAGGCCACTATTGACACCCTCAAGCAAGAGGGTAAGACACAGAAAGACATTTCTGAACGAATAGGCTGTTCCCAGAGTGCTGTATCAAGGCACCTCAGTGGGAAGTCTGTGGGAAGGAAAAAGTGTGGCAGAAAACGCTGCACAACGAGAAGAGGTGACCGGACCCTGAGGAAGATTGTGGAGAAGGGCCGATTCCAGACCTTGGGGGACCTGCGGAAGCAGTGGACTGAGTCTGGAGTAGAAACATCCAGAGCCACCGTGCACAGGCGTGTGCAGGAAATGGGCTACAGGTGCCGCATTCCCCAGACCTGGGCTACAGAGAAGCAGCACTGGACTGTTGCTCAGTGGTCCAAAGTACTTTTTTCGAATGAAAGCAAATTCTGCATGTCATTCGGAAATCAAGGTGCCAGAGTCTGGAGGAAGACTGGGGAGAAGGAAATGCCAAAATGCCAGAAGTCCAGTGTCAAGTACCCACAGTCAGTGATGGTCTGGGGTGCCGTGTCAGCTGCTGGTGTTGGTCCACTGTGTTTTATCAAGGGCAGGGTCAATGCAGCTAGCTATCAGGAGATGTTGGAGCACTTCATGCTTCCATCTGCTGAAAAGCTTTATGGAGATGAAGATTTCATTTTTCAGCACGACCTGGCACCTGCTCACAGTGCCAAAACCACTGGTAAATGGTTTACTGACCATGGTATCACTGTGCTCAATTGGCCTGCCAACTCTCCTGACCTGAACCCCATAGAGAATCTGTGGGATATTGTGAAGAGAACGTTGAGAGACTCAAGACCCAACACTCTGGATGAGCTAAAGGCCGCTATCGAAGCATCCTGGGCCTCCATAAGACCTCAGCAGTGCCACAGGCTGATTGCCTCCATGACACGCCGCATTGAAGCAGTCATTTCTGCAAAAGGATTCCCGACCAAGTATTGAGTGCATAACTGTACATGATTATTTGAAGGTTGACGTTTTTTGTATTAAAAACACTTTTCTTTTATTGGTCGGATGAAATATGCTAATTTTGTGAGATAGGAATTTTGGGTTTTCATGAGCTGTATGCCAAAATCATCCGTATTAAGACAATAAAAGACCTGAAATATTTCAGTTAGTGTGCAATGAATCTAAAATATATGAATGTTAAATTTTCATCATGACATTATGGAAAATAATGAACTTTATGACAATATGCTAATATTTTGAGAAGCACTTGTAGGTTTGTTGTCTCTTACTGCTTTAGGACTTACAGGTTTCTGTCCAATCAGAGCCCAGATCCCAGAGAGACACGCCCACACATCAACTTTCAGTAGATTTCAGCTCTAAACTTTCTGTCCAAACTGAAATTGAAGATTTTATTAACCTTCCACAGAAAACACAAATTGAAATGCGTTGCCACCAGAAAATCTAACATATTGTGATGAAGATTAGATTTTACTCAGCTCCTGTCTGTGTTTCTGTCTGCCGGTCTTATAAGAAGACGCTGTGAACTTCCCCTGCTTCTCAAAAAAGATGGGAAAACGTTTGTATCAGGAATGTATTTACATCTATAAAGAATGCCAAACCTTCATTTTTTATTAATTTGTCATGGTTCTGTGGACTACAGAGACAACAAAGAAGGCTACAGGAACCAAACTTTCCCCAAGCATGGATCCATTTAAAAATGTGGCCTTTTTCAAATCATACAAACACAAAGAAGGAGATTTGAAACAGAGAGGCTCTGCTCACTTAAAATTCAGAACGAGAACATCCAGCAGATTAAAGTGGAGAAAGTACGATTGGATTCGGAAACTGCTTGAGTTAAATTGGAGGTGACAGCAATTCCACTTCAGGGAGCTTTGCCTTGAATACCTCAAAGTGCCGTGGCCTTCGAGACACGGGAGACGAGAAATTAGAGGAATGGGGAGCAGAGCTGGGAATGAGCAAATGGAACAACAAATAAAGTGAAGTTGCACAAATATACGGGTGGAAATTTACTGAAAATAAAACAGCCGCTTCAGTGTGGAACAACTGAGAGGGATATTTTAACTGCAACCTTTTTCCTTTATTGGTTATTCCAGCATGTTTCTTTTTGCTCCACCTTTCATCTCCAGCCTTTTCCACAGGTGAGGTCTCTAAGGTTCAGCTGATGGATTAAAAATAAATGAGAAGGTAAACATTGTAGGATAAAGCTGCTGCTCCACACACGGCTCAGAGAAACAGGAATTCACTTCGTCTCCACATTTATTAAACCGTCACGTTCCAGCCTCTCCACTTCATCTCCATTTGTCTTCTCCAATCTGTCTGCACCCGCGAGGCCACGTCCACTTTAATGTGGATAAATGTAGATCAGCCTCGAGTCCACACTTTGCTCTCTCAGATTTATTTGGGTCGACAGTCAGAACAGAAAATTAATATTAGAACAAGAGGACAAATCTACATAAAAAACCGAAACAAAATCCATAAGGACGGTGTAAAAGTACTGGACGCTCAAAATTATTGACACCCCTGCTAGACGTAGGTTTAATTTGACCAACATGTTTCTCCTGACTGAAGGTAATATTAATGTGTTGGAAGGGCCCCAGTCAGAGACCTGAGCTAAATCTGATAATCTGTGAAGGGAGCTCCAGATTAGGGTGACGGTAAGGAGTTATTCTAACCATTTCGAACAAATAAAAGTTCAATAAAAACCCAGGAAATGGAAAACAAGAATATAAGGTTTCCAATAAAAGTATGTGTAAAACAAAAGCAAAAAGTGTTTGAAAGGAAGCTGGAAGAAGCAGTGGCCTATCCAGGCCTGCCCCTACGTTTGCCTACAATTTCTTTATGAAAAAGGTAACCACCTATATATGATTATATAACTTTGTTCTCCCTCTTTTCTCTTTCTAGAAGCTACACCTGGCCTGGCTCTGTGTCTACCTGTGACACCTTTCTGGAGGGAGGCATCGTCCGAGCTTCTGCTGGCAACAACTTAATGCTCACCTTCTACAGATGATCCACATGACCCTGTCTTTCAGTGTTTAACCCTTTCTCTCTCCTAGACATGGCTACTGACTGAGCTTCTACTGTAACTAACTCTATGTGCTCTCTTTCAGACTCTAACTTTGAAAACTGGCTCAGAGTTTATCTGTTCTTTCTTTCTAGATGAAACGACTAAAGGAGCTACATCCATTAACATTTACTTTTCCTTCCCATAGAAAGTACTCCTGGATCAGTGCTTCTTTGTTCTTTGTGTCTCTGCTCTGTTCTCTCAAACCTCCAGTCGGTCGTGGCAGATGGCCGCTCACACTGAGCCTGGTTCTGGTTCTGCTGGAGGTTTCTTCCTGTTAAAAGGGAGTTTTTCCTCTCCACTGTCGCTACATGCATGCTCAGTATGAGGGATTGCTGCAAGTCACTGACTCAATGCAGTCTGCTGAGTTTCCTTAAATGGAAACATTTTAACCCATTTGAATAATAAACTGAATCTGACTGCACTGATCTGATGGTTACCAGAGAGGTACCAGAACCAAGGCGTCCCTATTTATCAGAAACTCTTGAAGACCCAGCTATTCAGAAAGCATCTCCTGCCTCAGCAGCTGCCCTCTATCTGCCTGCTTTCTGTTTCTACACCGGTCAGGGATCACCTGACCGGAGATCACCTCTGACCTACCCTGACCAGTCTTCCTTCTAAATAGCTTATTGTTAACTTTGATATTAACTGCATTGTTATATCCTCATGTACCAGCCACTTTGGATTAATGTGTTTATTGAATGCACAAACATAAATAAACTGAACTGAAGTGAAACTTCAGAAGCCCACGGCTGTAATTCACCTGCTGGAAATATTTCAGGTTTTTACAGACTTCATCCGCCTTAAGACCTTAAAACACGACGTCACCATCTTTCCCATTTTCTTTTCTGAAGCAGCAGCGATGCTTCGTCAGCTGAGAGTCACATTGACCGTCCTCACTAAGGAACTCATTGTCCAGAGAAGAAAAATGTCTCTGTCTGTCTGTCTGTCTGCATGTGGAGTGAGAGACGAAGTCAGCTGAGAGTCATCAGTCGTACCGGCAGATCGCTGCACCCATCTGGTCATGGAGAGAATCGCACTAAACCACGAGGAACCGAAAAGTAACATGAAAACATTAGGCTCAGCTTACAGGTTAAATAACCAAGAAAATGTCAATCCAAACTGTTGAGACATACAGGAGCTTTTAACTCTCTGGGGTCTCTTTCTCCTTTGGACATTAAAATAAGTTTTTCCAGTGTCTTTTTATGAAGTCATGACCAACTTGTCTTCAGCATACACAAAAATACTCCTGAATTGTTTTTATTTGTAACCCCTCAAATGCTGGCCAATTAAAGTCACTCTTAAAAAGAAAAGATTCATGTTATGCAAACTGAAATCTGTTGGGTGAATATTACAACTGTCAAAAAACCTGCAGCAACTTTGATTTATGAAAAGAAATTAATACAAAAGTTCTAAAAAATTATTGAAATACGTCATTTTTTTTCCCAATACTGTGTTCAGATTTACAGAACATTAACAGGTTTAAAATAACCATAATTATGAAGGGATTACGACAAGGGAGTAAAGAAATTTAAAAGAAAACATGTTGCAATGGTAGTCTGGTTTGGATTTGAGTCAGAAGAAGTGTAAAGGGACAGAAGAGACAGATTGATCTATTTAGTTTAAAAAACCTGAACAGAAAAACAGAAAACTCCTCTGAAAGCAAACAGCCTGGAGAAGTAAAGATATGGGATGCTAATAGACTCCTGCCGAAATACGAGCTGCTTGAACAAAGTGTTAAGGATGTGCAGAGAGATGAAGACGGGTGATGATTTCCCCATGAATAGATTTGTTTTGATCTGAATTTTTCACGATACACGTCACATTAGAAGTGGAAAATGTTTTTTAGAAACATCCATTTAAACATTTTAGATCCACAGTGTGGCTGATTTGGTGCATGTGATGTTAATAAAGCTGGTATCCAGGTGGCATTTATCACCGCTGACAGGACACAGCTGTGCATATGTAAATATCATAAATCCAGATGTTCTTGTGCACAGTGCCCGCTTTCATTTACTGCTGGTTTGATGAGCATGATCTCACTCAGAGTTAAACAGGAAGCCAGACTGAGGGAGATGCCTTTAACCTCCTTCTAGCTGACGTGTTTATAAAAACAGAGTAGAAACTGCAGAGCGGCAGGCCGTTAGACAGGGACATATAAAACAGATACTGCTGGTATGCTGGGACGGGTGAAACAGGCTCGGGACAGAGAGACAGACACTTCATCTGTTTGTGAAGCAAAGCAGAGGTGTGAAGCGACAGAGATGTGGTTAAAAAAAGACTCGTGCCATCTTTATATTCCTCATGTCTTTAAACAAGGTGGTTCATAAGAAGTCCACTGATTCTGGAATATGCTTTGAACCCTATGTTCTGCTGTGCTTCCCCCAGATTAAGATCCTAGATATCCGACACATCGGCACTGAGTCAGAGTTTATGAGTCGTATAACAGATGAAACAACAAAACTAGGACCACAATGTCCACAATTATTCTGATTCAGTGTCTCCCATCCCATGCATGAAGCTATTGGAGAACTGGGGAGCTCATTCAGTGACAGCCTGCTGCATCCCAGTTGCACAAAAGGAGCATTATCACAGGTCCTTCCTCCCAGCAGTTGTTAGACCATCACTGTTCCCAACAAACCCAATGTTTTTACATCTCTGCAATTTCCACAAATTTGACATTTTTTATAATTAGTATTTTTATGCACATATATTCATGCATGTTTTAAAAATTATCCTACTCGGCTCTAATCAGAGCGCCGGGTTAAAAAAAGTTACCTATTTCTTTAAATCTGATGCTATTTTTAATAACGGCACAGTATTTTTTCTTATGCTGTAAATTTACCCTTACTGTATATCCCTTACTGTTATCTTTTCCTTTGTGTGAATCTGCATGCTTTCACTGCCCGTCACTGTGCTGCTGATTCTCCTGTCGAAGGAAAAGCTCAAAGTTTCTGGTAATAAAAACATGAAAAGGTTTTCCTGCAGAGAATTAAAGTTTCAGATAAGGTTGAAATTAATGGAAGGAGGAGCTGAGTGAAATCAGACCTTCATTAATTCTCCAGAAGATGTGACCCAGGGTTGAACTTCATCCTCAACAACATCCATAATGCATGTCAAACACAAGTTTAAAGCAAACATTCACACTATTACTGCATTTCCTCTAAGATCAAAGCAAATAGAAATCAAAAAAAGAAAAAAGGTGATTATAAAGGTTGGAAACCAAAGGCTGCTTCTGTTTTTCTAAACTCTAAATCACTCAGTATCACAGTGATGGAAAAGGCTTTCCATCGCTCTGTTTCTTCCAAAGTTCATCACTCTGCAGGCAGCTGCAGGTGTCCAACCGCTGCCCACCCATGCATGTCTCTGCTCATGGATGAAACATGGAGTCATGGTGGGATTGCTCCCTCTGATGTGTTTCACTCCATCACCGGCTCCCAGCAGGGAGGAGCTGGAGGTCCTCTGGTTGAGCTCTGAATCCTGTGTGTGTGTGTGTGTGTGTGTGTGTGTGTGTTGGGCACTTATGAAAAGATAACAGAGGAGGACAACAAGAGGAACCAGGAGCTGCAGAGTAAACAGGGAGGGGAATTAAAATCTGTTCAATTTTTTATGTTAACTGCGGTTTTAAAGGAACAGGAGTCTGATTGCGTTACTTAGAATTACAGACTTACATTGTACTAATGTACAACTATAATAAGCAAAAATTTCACAAGGTCCAGGTTCTGTTTAATATTGCGTACAGTTACATTGTAATAACACTTTGTTCTCAGACTGCAGGTTTACTGGTGGTTCCTAGAGTCTCTAGAAGTAGAATGGGAGGCAGATCCTTTAGTTATCAGGCTCCTCTCCTGTGGAACCAGCTCCCAGTTTTAGTCCGTGAGGCAGACACCCTGTCTACTTTCTCATACTTCCAGATATTCAGAAATTTATTCTGTGGAATTGATTCAGAATAGTGACCATAAATGAAGACTTATGCACTTAAAACCTGGTCCCCCTGCTGTCATCATGCAACAGAACTACAGACCCACAAAGCTTCATCTCTGGTTCTGTTGTTTATGAAGAACTGCCAAATCCTGTTAATGCTGGAAAAACAGGAACTTCTGTTTGGATGTACGCCCCCCTGTTCAGTGATGTACCAGCAAACCATCCAAACCACAACTCATAAACTCCAAGCTGCATTAAAAACTTCATTATGTCCTTTCCAAGTCATTACATGGTTTTTACTGTTAATTAAAATTTCATTTACTGGAGCTGGATGGATGGAGAAGGAAGTGCCGTTTCAGCAGTCTGGGACACACACTGAAAGCTTTCTGAGTCGTCAGTTAAATGAAATATAAAAGCTGAGCAGTTTAAAGACAATTGGGACTGAAATGGAAGCCATTGTTAAAATGAACCTGGGTTGGCTGCAATACCTCAGTGCCGTATGAGAGGAGGGCTGGTTTATATGCTGCTGGCAACAATTTAGAGTCCCATATTTCACAGCGAGAACAAAGATCTCAGCTTCATTCATGCATCAACACCACATTAAGGTTGGATCACAAGTAGGTCTGCAGTCAGAAATCAATGCATGCCAGAATGGATTAAATCCAGAAAGACGCCTGAGTGCCTTCTATGGCAGCTTTACAAGGCCAAGGAGCGAGGCTGAAAATCATGCATGAATTATAACACACGACGGTCCATGAATGTCTCATTTATGAAAAATGGACATGTGTTGGGCCTCCTCTGAGCCGGCAGCGTCCTGCATCAGCAGCTCTACCATCGTGACTTTCTCTGCTGTCGTTTCCTGCCTCACCTGCATCAAACCCAACGTGGCGGCAGATAAACACAGATCTGAACACTGCTGCTATGAGGGTGTGACTGTGCTGTAGGCAAATAATTAGTCTGAGGTGACAGAAAAGCTATACTGAACATAGAGAAGCTCCAACACAGACTTATTGGCTGCTCAAGCCGTGCTGAGGAGCCAGGCCCTTCATTAGGGATCATTAACTACTTCAGGGGTAAATAGTAGCACTGATTATACTATAAATCTTTCATTTACCCAAAGCTGCACACTCAAATGAAATTAGAAATACTGGAGTAAAGTAAGCAAATCATTTACAGCTACAGGTAAAAATGTATGTTATGTGTTGGTTCAAGTTGTGCATTTACTGGTTTAAATGCATCCAGAGGTTTCAGTTTTACCAGCAGAGACATGGAAATGATTCATTTTAGGTGGTCAAAGATGCAGCTAGGGTATTAAGAAAAGATCATTTTCATCTGTTCTCCAAGCCTCAGGCTTTATATATCTGCTTATAATAAAATTATCCTGTCCATAACGCACAACATCATGTTAGGAGAAGCATCTCATACCAACTGTCAAGCACGGTGGTGGAGGGCTGATGACCTGGGCAGCTTGCACTCATTGTTTGGGCCATGAACTCCTCTGTCCACCAAAGTATTCTAGAATCAAACATGAGTCCTTTTGTCTGAAAGCTGAAGCTTGGTCCAAACTGGGTCATCAACAGAACAATAAACCTAAACAGCAGCAGAACCAAGGTGTCTCAGTGGTCCACCATGTTTGGAGAAAACTGAATACCACATATCAGGCGTCAGCATGGTGGTGGAGGGCTGATGACTGGGTTATTGGTTGATAAAATCATCTCTTTTTAAAAAAGGAGTCTCTTAGTAAATAAATCATTAATTTTGACATTTTTAATGCGTCACTTCTAGTTAACTCAGCAGCTAAAACTACTAGTTTCTATACATATTTTCCAAATCTCCTCTTTCTTTGATAAAATTGTTGCTCTAGTTGAAAACCAAAATAAAAACTAGTTACGGTATTTTCATCGAGTCATTTTGCTCCAGGCTGCTGGAGGACACTAAACACTGGAAGAAGGTGCTTCTTTGTCTTTGCATTTACTTGTAATGAGCCAAAGTGCAGTTTTGATAACTTCAGCCAACATCTGCGTTGACAAGTAGGTTCATTGTCCTGAAACAACTCAGAGGTCCTGCTATCAGAGACGAAAGGCACATCAGCATTAGTTTCCCTCAGAGCCTCAGGCATCGTTCACATTCAGTCTGGAGGAGACAGGAAGCAGTACAACCACAGCAGCCACGTTATCATCTCACATCCTGCAGCTTCAGCAGATGGGATTCAAACATTCTTCCCAGCATTGTTTCCATGGTTTTCAGGGTGACTGACGCCTGAAACTAGAATAACAGCCACTCCAGCTTTAACATTAAAGAAGACCGGGTTCAAAAAGACTTTTTAATGGAATATTTTATTAGTGAACATTTAAAAAAAGATGCAAAGACAAACGGACGGACGATGACTAACAGCTGATAGAAATGCAAATCCAAGAATCAAAGAAGTATTTCTTTGGTTTAGTTAATTTGTTTAACCTCATCTCAACACTTACCTTTTAGCCTATTTTAGTATTTTAGGTTTATCTAAAGTTCACCTTCTCCACTTCTAAACTTTCCCAGTTTGGCCCCACAGCAAAAGCATGAAGCTCGAAATGAGCCACAGTTCAAATTCAGGTCAGCACTGATGCAAAAACACACACAGACAAGTTTTCATGTCAATCTTAATCTTTCTGCAGCTGCCAGTGCGTGAGCCTCTAAATATTTTATTCTGTTTCCATCGGAGCTTTAAACAGGCCCCACTGGGAAGCTTCACCCGGCGCTCTGATTAGAGCCGAGCTGCTTTCACCGCCTGCAGGCGGAGAGTCCTCGCAGCTACCTGGCTTCCACCCTGGATGCCGGTGTCATGATGCTGCAACAGCCCTCATTATCCAGCAGGCCTGCCACCTTCACTGTGACAAAGAGCCTCAACCTGCGCATCAGACATGCTTTCTGTGAGCAATCCGTCACAAAGCGTTTTCCCTCTTTTCCATAAATCTGTCAGAGAGGATCATCCATATGAAGACACGCTTAAAGAGAAAACCTCTTCACATCTCCATCCATCCAGCCTTATTGCCCTGCTTTTAATTATTTACAGAGAGCGGATCATCTGCGCAGAACCGTCAGCAGACCTGCTGCAGCTCTGGTCGTTTGGCACAATAAAGTCTCATTTTTAGCTTTCTCAATTTACATTAAACGTCGTTTTCAGGAACTTTACAGAGATGTAAAGTTTAGTTTAAATCAAAAACCATCTAAAGTTAAAGTACAACAGTTAATGTAAAAAAACTTTCCATGACTGGACTGGAAACGGGTCCAAACTAAATGTTTGAAAGAAACCACACAATAACCCTCAGACGCTCTGAGAACCTACATGGCATTTTCCTGGAGGTGAAATGGTTCTCCACAAGGTCCAGAAAAACATACAATTCTGGACTGTACCAGAAAGTACTCCTCCAAGTTCTAGACAGTCTCTTGGAAAGTACCCAGTATTGGCAAAGAAATAGAAAGTGGTCTGTGAATGATGTAAAATACCCTAGAAAGTAAGTTCTAGAAAGTAGTCCATAAAATCCTCACCAGGAAACGTCTGATATCTGGAACTGTAAATAAAGGTTTCTGTACCAAATATTTAGTTTTGTTTTTCTGATGTATCAAATACTGACTCATGCAATAAAATCCTAATTAATTACTTAAAAATGACACAATGTGAATTTCTGGATTTTTGTTTTAGATCCAGAACCTATGATAAAAATGAAAGACTTCTAGCTGCTTTGCAAGCAGAAAAACCTGCAAAAATCAGCAGCGTATTAAATACTTGTTCTCCCCGCTGTAGTTTTAGCTGGAAAAGAAACAGATGTATTTATATTTGTACTTCAACTGAAAGGTGGGAAAAGTTTCTATGAAATCAGTATCTCTGGTTTTGTAGCAAAATGATGTAAGACTGTGTAAAAATGATTAGACTATTAGGATCTGTGATCGGATTTGCTTAATTTTCTCTCTTGTAGTTGGTCGTTGAGCTCTTTTCTTCTGATTTCTCTTGTGCTGCCTCCTCAGAGTCAGACTGCTGTAATATTTAACTGTCCTCCAGCACTCAGTGACACTCTGCCAGCTTCGACTTCGCTCACATTCATTAATTTCTTTGTGTGGATCTGATTTTTATTCCACTCAGGATGACCTAATCTCACCACCAGCAATGTTTGCTTTCATCTTTATGTTAACCAACAAAAGAGCTTCAAAGACTACAAATAATCAGGAGACAGAGAACTTGTTAGAAGCTCAGTTTGGGTTTTGGTACTCCCCCCCCCCCCCCCCATCATCTTCTCCATCTCCTTGTGAGAATCGAATATTTTGGGGATTTGACGAATGTAGGAGTCAAACTCCGGTCACTGGCTCAGCAGCAGCAGAGATGGTGGTGGTGGGGGCTTGGGGTGCGTTGCAGAGCAAATCCGATCTGCTGCATTTCATTTCATCTCTCCATGCGCTGAAAGAAAATTCTGACACCAGCGAGAAAAAAATAGAAAACATGTTTCTGGGGGCTGCTGTGATGGCGGGTTCATTCTGAGGCCACCGAGATAACGAGAGAAGAGAGAGACAAGCAGGAACCTATTGAAGACAAGCCCTCTTCTTTACGTCTGCAAAAACCTCTCTGATCCTCTCATCTCTGAAGTGTGCAGAAAGTCCAACGAGGACAGGCAGAAGCAGCAATTACTGAGGAACGGTTGCTGCCTTTTGTTGTCAATGATTCACCATAAAAACACAGTTTTTTCAGCCTATTAACCAGGCTGAGCAGTTTGTTGTTAAACCTTCTGAAGCCAGTCAATGCAGAGCCCTGCAGGCTCCTTCTCCATCATTTAATTACTCCTCCGTCAGTCAATGGAAAACACATATTTAGGAAAGCAGATCGATGTGGAGGTGACTTAACTGAGCAAAGGGACTGATTCGCTGAAAAACGGAGACAACACAGCCCTGCTGCCATCATGTCTCATTCATTAATGTTTCAGCAGAGTTTAGAACTCACATCAGAACCCTGGACACTTACCAGCACCCAGCCGTCATCTTTGACCTTTCCTCTCTGGGTCGTTCTGCTATAGCTCAGTCCAAAGGGGTTCTGTACTGAGAAGTCCACATGTTTTGGATCATTATGCAGCTGAAGAACCCATTGTTTTTCTAGTTTTCTACCAGAATTTATTTCAAATAAATCAGGTAATTTATGGCGCCATACACTAGCAAGCTTTCCAGGACAGCGACGCAAGCCCACAGCATCACAGACCCCCACCGTAGTAGTGGGTAGTGGGTACGATGTGCTTTTCCACATACTGATCCCTTTCATTCCAGACTCACCTGGAGTGTTTGTTGATAAAACGCTCCAAAAGAGCGTTCATGTTTGTGATGTTAGGACAGAACAGGTGTTTTTTCTGGCAGGAAGATCTAACGGTGAACTTTGGAGACGTTTTACATCCATCTCCTCACCATCGGTAGAGATAAGATCAACTTGGGTCCTGGTCCAGCCTTTGTGTCACAGTTCCAGTTGAGTTAAATGATTTCATTGTTGCTCTGATTGCAGAAAAAGAAACGTTTAGGCCAGAACCCATTTTCCTATAGCCATTTTACTTAAATAACTATAGGAAAATAGGAAAACAGCTGCTTGTTCAGGGTCCCATTGGACACCAACACGCTTCTCCAAAAACTGGACCATGAAAGAGATTAAGTCTTTATCTGGGCATTGATTAAACTGCTGAAAATCAACCCAATTAAAACATTCAAATGTTTTCAGTTAAAATAATCCCATCAAGCCTTTAAAGGGATTAGATTTGCTCAGTTTTGCTTCGTTTATTAGATGAGGAACCTGAACGTGCATTTCAGCTCCCTCCTCTCCTGACGCCCATCTTCACATGGAAACAACCAGGGAAGGCAGGAATTTTAAAGCAAGAGAGGAAAACGTCCAGAGTTTAATCCATACCAGCACACACAGATGGTTCCGGTTCAGAGTTTGAAAAGTTCTAATACTCTGAACATTTTCACCTTTTAACACATTCCACCCACAAACCTTAAAGTACTTTATTGGGATTTGAAATGTTAGATCAAGAGCAAGTGATCCACAACTGCAGTAAAAGGAAAATTAAATCTGAAAAGTGTGGCATTCGTTTTTATTCAGCTCCCAGAGTCAGTACTTTGGAGAACCACTTGGGGCTGCGGGCCTTTTGGGGTTTTTGTCTCCTCTTCCTTTAAACTTCTAGGCTGAAAAATGCTATTCCATTTTTTGTAAAACAGTTAGTTTGGATGGAGAACATCAGTTTTCAATAATTACTACAGATTCTCAGTTGGATTTAGGTCTGGACTTTGACTAGGACATTCTCACAGTCACATAAATATGCTTTAATCTAAACCATCCCATGGTGTCTCTGGCTGTATGTTCAGGGTGGTTCTCCTGCTCGAAGGTGAAAGTCTCCCCCAGTCCCAGGTCTTCTGCAGCCTCTATCAGGCTTTCTTCCAGGATTGTCCTGGATTTAGCTCCATCCATCTTCTCATCAACTCTGGCCAGTTTTCCTGTTCCTGGTGAAGAAAAGCATCCCCAAAGCACAATGCTGCCCCTGCCATGGTTTAGTATGGGTGTGGTCACCATTAGTGTCTCTTTATATTCATTCTTCAACATGTTTGCTGTCTCCTAAATTGCTTTGGGCAAACAGGACTTCTTATGACTCTCCTCTTTCCATTCATCCATAGAGTCCAGATTTATGGAGGTCATGACTATTAATTGTCTTGTGGACAGGTTCTCCTCCCTGAGCTGTGGATCTCTGCAGCTCCTCCAGAGCTACTATCTGTGCCTTATTTAGGGGTCTCAGAATAAAGTATGTAATAATGCCACATCAAACCTTTCAGATTTTCATTTAAAAATTAAACCATGCATGTTTTCCACTTCACACTTGGACAGTCCTTTGTTTCAAAGTCCCGACAAAATACATTAAACTGTGTGGCTCAAGCTCGAGAGGCATGAATACTTTAGCTCAATTCATTTAAAACAATGAGCTGCTTTCCTGTACAGGGAAGCATCAGAAATAGGCGGTGACTCATTTTTTTACATTAAAAGGGACGGTTCAGATTTTTTTCAGTCCGGTCGCAACGTTTCAGTCACACCATATGGAGCAGATGGCTGCCTACATGTGCCAGGGCAGTTTTGCTCTACAAAGAGGATATCTCAAGACAGTTATGTGATTAACTTTATCAATTCCAGATTCAATCCAGCATCAAAAGATAGCAGGGATGTTGGATGATCTTCAACCATCGGATTAATTGGGTTTTGGTGCGTGGATGTGTGTCAGTGGGTGGGTGAACATATGTGTAGAAATAGGTGTGTCTGTGCTGATTAGGTGTGTGTGAGTCCGTGTTTGTCACCTGGAAGTGTACATATGCAAGTGCAGCAGGTAAACGGTAAAAGGCCTGCGATCCACAGCACCTAAGAGCAAGAAAGTCCAGCACAGAAAGAGGTCACCAGCAAAGCACAGGAGCAGCAGCGCCCCGGTCAAAGAGGCACAGAGCAAGACGCAGGGCACCGAGCCTCCCCGACCCAACCCACACCCCCAGTCATGCAAACCAAGGTAGAAGGGGCAAACTGGGGGGCCGGTCCACTAGAGGTCTAGAGGGGGGGATACCAATCAGAGCCCAGCACAGCCCCCGCAGCCCTCAACCAGCCCAACCCACCCCACCCCAGGGAGCCACGGGACAGCATATGGGGGCAAAGCACTCTGGCAGTGGCTCGAGCACCCACACAGACAACACCCCACCAAGACAGGCAGCTCCCTGCTGGGGTCCCCCCATGGCGCTGTCAAAGAGCCCCTGGCCATCCCCACACCCCCAGTACCCGCTGAGCCAGCTCAGTCCCAGTGGCAGGAGCCGGGGAACCACGGAATGACCCCCGAGCACAGGCCCCTATCCGTTGTGTTTTTGTGTGTGTCTATGATAATGTGAAATGTTGTAATGAATGAAGATGTGCATCTCTCAAGTATATTACAACTGGGGTTGTGGCTGGGGTGTTCGAGACAAATAGTAAGTATCTGATCTTGGGTATACAGTCCCTTTAATAAACTCAGCTTGTATCATCCTGGTGAGCCAAATGTAGGCCAGACCGCAGTTAGCCCTTCTCCACTCCACTGTGACGTCGGTCTGCTGCAGGTAAGGTACCAACTACTGAAAACTACCTCATAGAGCCCCACTACCAATAATCTAAATTGCTCTAACATGAATATCTCCATTGAATCAGCTGCAGTAATCATCCATCACTGGCTGCATATATGACCCATAGTTATAATTAAGCTCTGCCTGGTACCAGATCCATTGGTGACAGAAACAAACAGCTCTGTATGGGTAACAGCTGAAGGCCTGATTCTTTTTGCAAGTTGTTAGACTCTAATCAGCTCAGTCTCTAAGCGTCTGATGGCATCATCTGCAGTTTCTCCTCCTGGATAAACATCCTGTAGCAGCACGGAGGATACAAACTGAAGCAGAGACAGAGCAGAGTGCTGTCACCCTGACACACTGCAGGCTGACGCCTAGAGAGCTCTAAACCTCAGAGGAAAACGTACGAGCCATAGAAACAAGAAGAAAAGCAAAACTGCAACCAACACAGAGCTGCTGGATCCAGAGTTCTCTGCCAACATTCAGCAGCTCATCATCCTCTCAGCTTCAACGGTTCCCCCAAAATAAAACGAATGAGTCCAGTGAAGACTGGTTACCAGTGGAAAGCATCATGGTTTGGGGATATTCTATCATCAGGTAATCATTTATTCAATTATTCTGTTGAATCTCTTTATCCACTGCTGAACCCAGGGCTGGTTCTTTGCTGGTTCTTTTATCAGCCCGGTTCTAAAGTCCTTACACTGGCTCCCTGTAGCTCAAAGAATAGACTTTAAAATACTTCTGTTAGTCTATAAATCACTGAATGGCTTAGCACCAAAATACATTACAGACTTGTTGTCAGTGTATCAACCACCCAGACCTCTCGGGTCTTCTGGCTCAAATCTACTCTGCAGAACCAGAACCAGAACCAAACATGGAGAAGCAGCTTTTTTTTTTTTTAAGATATTTTTTCAGCACTATTCAATTCAATTCAGTTTATTTATTTAGCGCCAATTCACAAAAGTCAGGTTCATACATTCCAATTAATCGTAATCATTGAACAGTTCAGTCAGATTCAGTTATTTATTCAAATTGGATAAAAAGTTTTTCTATCTAAGGAAACCCAGCAGATTGCATCCAGTCAGTGACTTGCAGCATTCACTCCTCCAGCAGAACCAGAACCAGGCTCAGTGTGAGCGGCCATCTGCCACGACTGACTGGAGGTTTGAGAGAACAGAGCAGAGACACAAAGAGAACAAAGAAGCACTGATCCAGGAGTACTTTCTATGGGAAGGAAAAGTAAATGTTAATGGATGTAGCTCCTTTAGTCGTTTCATCTAGAAAGAAAGAACAGATGAACTCTGATCCAGTTTTCAAGGTTAGAATCTGAAAGAGAGCACATAGAGTTAGTTACAGTAGAAGCTCAGTCAGTAGCCATGTCTAGGAGAAAGAAAGGGTTAAACACTGAAAGACAGGGCCATGTGGATCATCTGTAGAAGGTGAGCATTAAGTTGTTGCCAGCAGAAGCTTGAACGATGCCCCTCTCCAGAAAGGTGTCACAGGTAGACAAAGAGCCAGGCCAGGTGTAGCTTCTAGGAAGAGAAAAGAGAGAACAAAGTTAAAATCTGAAGTAACAGCAAATAATGCAAAATTGGAGAGTAGTATGAGAATGCAGCGAAGAGGGTGAAAGTGGTCATTATGTCCTCCAGCAGCCTAAGCCTATAGCAGCATAACTACACAGATAGTTTCAGTTCAGATTATTTAGTTAAACGGCGCTTATTTACAACAATGTCGTCTCAAGGAACCCCACAAAGGGTCCCACTGATGGTCATTGTTCTACTAAAAACCACAATGATTGGGATATTTCTCTCTGTCAGACTGATTATAACCATTGGAAAAGAGAAGGGGTCATACAGGTAGCAGAAATGGAGGGTGTGTTTGCACCTCAACCATAACTGAGCCGGTTTAGGCTAAACCTGATTCCCCCTTACTCCATCCAACAGGGAGGGAGGAAGGTTCCCTCCCTGATAAACAAAGCCACTCTAACTATAAGCTTTATCAAAAAGGAAAGTTTTAAGCCTAGCCTTAAAAGTAGACAGGGTGTCTGCCTCACGGACTAAAACTGGAAGCTGGTTCCACAGGAGAGGAGCCTGATAACTACAGGTCCTTCTCAAAATATTAGCATATTGTGATAAAGTTCATTATTTTCCATAATGTCATAATGAAAATTGAACATTCATATATTTTAGATTCATTGCACACTAACTGAAATATTTCAGGTCTTTTATTGTCTTAATACGGATGATTTTGGCATACAGCTCATGAAAACCCAAAATTCCTATCTCACAAAATTAGCATATTTCATCCGACCAATAAAAGAAAAGTGTTTTTAATACAAAAAACGTCAACCTTCAAATAATCATGTACAGTTATGCACTCAATACTTGGTCAGGAATCCTTTGGCAGAAATGACTGCTTCAATGCGGCGTGGCATGGAGGCAATCAGCCTGTGGCACTGCTGAGGTCTTATGGAGGCCCAGGATGCTTCGATAGCGGCCTTTAGCTCATCCAGAGTGTTGGGTCTTGAGTCTCTCAACGTTCTCTTCACAATATCCCACAGATTCTCTATGGGGTTCAGGTCAGGAGAGTTGGCAGGCCAATTGAGCACAGTGATACCATGGTCAGTAAACCATTTACCAGTGGTTTTGGCACTGTGAGCAGGTGCCAGGTCGTGCTGAAAAATGAAATCTTCATCTCCATAAAGCTTTTCAGCAGATGGAAGCATGAAGTGCTCCAAAATCTCCTGATAGCTAGCTGCATTGACCCTGCCCTTGATAAAACACAGTGGAAACTCGTTGATTCAGATGATTAGGTTCATAGCTCGTTTAGAGACCCTTTTAATGATATGCTAATTTTGTGAGATAGGAATTTTGGGTTTTCATGAGCTGTATGCCAAAATCATCCGTATTAAGACAATAAAAGACCTGAAATATTTCAGTTAGTGTGCAATAAATCTAAAATATATGAATGTTAAATTTTCATCATGACATTATGGAAAATAATGAACTTTATCACAATATGCTAATATTTTGAGAAGGACTTGTAGGTCTGTAATTTATTAAATCATCTTGATCAAGCGAAAGTTTCTTAAGTAAAGGTTTAATTACAGCTAACTTAAAAGCCTGTGATTCTGATCCATTTACTAAAGATAAATTAATCATATCTAAAATGGGGCTGGTAATCAGAGGGAACACTTCCTTAAATAATTTGGTTGGGATTGGGTCTAACATACAAGTTGAAGGTTTAGATGAAGCTAATATTTCTGATAACTCAGGAAGCTCCACAGGATCAAAACAGTCCAAACACAGATCAGGTTCTACAGTTAGTTCCAATGTTATCTCACTTGCTGAGGATGAAGTAATCATCTTCAGGAGTATGTCAAAGATTTTATTTTTAATAGAATCAATTTTATTTAAGAAGAATCCCATAAAGTCATGACTGCTAAGAGCTAAGGGAATGGATGGTTCAACAGAGCTATGACTCTGTGTAAGTTTAGCAACTGTACTAAAGAGAAACCTAGGATTATTCTTGTTCTCTTATATTAATGATGAGAAATAAGCTGTTCTAGCTTGGTGAAGTGTCTTTTTATACAACAGTAGGCTATTTTTCCAGATTAAGTAGGAATCCTCTAAGTGTGTAGAGCGCCATTTTCTCTCCAATTTTCTAACATTGTGCTTTAAAGTACGCAGCTCTAAATTAAACCAAGGAACCAGCCTCCTATGAATGATTACCTTCTTTTTCAAGGGGGCTGCATTGTCTAATGCATCACGCAATGATGAAGAAACACTATGAACAGTAATGGCCGTTACTAGTGGCCTTTATTTATTTTTATTTTTTGACAGCAGGCAGACAGGAAAGAGAGGTAGAGAGACGGGGAGACATTCGGCAAACGGCCACTTCGAGGACTGCGCGCTTAACCCCTACACCATCAACGCCGCGCCCAGGAGAAGCAGCTTTTGGTTCTTATGCTCCATTAATCTGGCATAAACTCCCAGACAACTGTAAAACCGCTGAAACCCTAAATTGCTTTAAATCAAGATTAAAAACTTATTTGTTTAGAGCGGCCTTTGACTGGGCCATCTAAACATTACGTTTTCGGTCCAACTTTCCTTTCATTTTCTTATCATTTTATCAATAATTAAATTTTTTCATCTTTTTTATTATCTTATTTTAATTGTTAATTTTTATTATCTTAATTATTCGTGTTCATCAATTATTTAGTGACCTTTATGCCACCGTAATTTTCCTATTATATCTATATTTTAGTTTTTTCATGTACAGCACTTTGAATTGTTTGCTACTGAAATGTGTTAGAAATAAACTGGCCTTGCCCTAAAAGATCCAGTTTGGTTTCCCACTTACAGGGAGCTTTGCCTGTTGCCACTTTATTCCTTCACTGGAGACATCTCTTCCAGTACATGTTTCAGCCTCCCTGTGAGCTCCAGGCCAGGGAGAAGATAGCAATCTGACCCAACAGAGTTTATGAAAGCAGTCAAACAGGGTCAGTGAATTCTGCTCAATTCTGCAGTTCGTTGACCCACGTCCAGTATATCAATCTGAACACAAACCCCAGGAAGATGAGGAACTGGGAACATGTCACTACAAACTACTGCTATTGGACAGATTCAAAGTGAAACATTTTGATTGGTCGTTAGTCTCCATCAAACCGCCTCCAGGTCGTGATGAAGGCGGGTTTTTTTGTTGGACCCGGCTGAATATTGATTCTGAGACTGATCCGGCTTTATAGTGTTAGAAACAGAACTGACACTCAAAAAGCACTGGTTCCAGTTTAGCAAACCATAACATCAGCATGAAAACCTTTTCTCCTCACATTGTTAAAGCCCCTCAGCAGGAAGCCTCAGGTCTTCTGGGTTCATCGCTACAAACTTGGCTAACCTGTTTCTCAGTGTTTTCTCTTGTTCTTCTCAGGCTCAGTCCGCTTGGATGTGCAGCATTGGTAGAAGGACTGTTGTAGGTATTTGCAGTGATGTTCTATTGGGTTTAAGTTCGGGTTCTGGCTCCGCCTCTAACTGTTTTATCTCGGCTGGGAGCTTCGGGTCATTGCCATGTTGGAAAATAAATCTCAGTCATCTCACCTTCTATGCAGACTAGTCACCCAGTTCTTGCTGCAGAAAAACACATTCTCTCAGCATGATGCTGCCACCGCCATGCTTCAAAGTAGAGATGGTGTCGGCTAGCGGATGAGCACGGCCTGTTTTTCCTCCAGGCATGAAGCTTGGAAAGGTTTCATCAACCAAAGATGTTTGTTTCTCCCGTTTCCACAATTTCTAAGAAGCATTTGTGTAAATGTCCTGCAAGCAGCCATGTCCATTTGACCACTATAATACAAACGCTGCTTGGACTAGTGCATTAGCTTGACTTGTAAGGTTCTATCTGCACATTGAAACAGTGGAACAGTCACCTCTCTGACCAAGACTCAGTTTGGTCAGACTGACTGATCAAGAGAAGGTTCTGGGGGATCCAGAACCATGATTTTCAAGATTTTTGATGCTGCAGAAGTTAGTTTTTCTTTTTTTTGCAGTAGCCCGAGGCAGAAAGACACCCCCACAGAGAAGCCATGCACCTGGGAGCAGGTCAGCAGTGAAGCATAGGATCAGCACCACGTAGCCCAGAGAGGTACAGGGCTGGGGCAGGGCACCAAACCACCCTACCCAATCCCACCGCCAAGTCCCCGAACCCAGATCAAACCCACACCCCGGCAACCCCACAGGCCAGGCGTCCACTCAAGCCCCTGACAGCAAAACCGACCAGCAATAAGAAAGAGGAAAGAGGAACCCTATCATATTCAAGAGAAGCTGTGTGACTTTTATTTGGGTCATAAAACATTGGACCACATGATCTTAATGATGTCCCAGATGTGCTCAATCGGATTCAGGTCTGGAGAATGGGCGGGCCAGTCCATAGCTTCAATGTCTTCATCTTGCAGGAACTGCTGACACACTCCAGCCACATAAGATCTAGCATTGTCCTGCATTAGGAGGAACCCAGGACCAACCGCACCAGCATATGGTCTCACAAGGGGTCTGAGGATCTCATCTCGGTACCTAATTGCAGTCAGGCTACCTCTGGTGAGCACATGGAAAGAAATGCCACCCCACACCATTACTGACCCACTGCCAAACTGGTCATGCTGAAGGATGTTGCAGGCAGCAGATCTCTCTCCACGGTGTCTCCAGACTCCGTCACGTCTGTCACATGTGCTCAGTGTGAACCTGCTTTCATCTGTGAAGACCACAGGGCGCTGGTGGTGAATTTGCCAATCCTGGTGTTCTCTGGCAAATGCCAAGCGTCCTGCACGGTGTTGGGCTGTGAGCACAATCCCCATTTGTGGACGTCGGGCCCTCATAACATCCTCATGGAGTCGGTTTCTAACTGTTTGTGCAGACACATGCACATTTGTGGCCTGCTGGAGGTCATTTTGCAGGGCTCTGGCAGTGCTCCTCCTGTTCCTCCTTGCACAAAGACGGAGGTAGTGGTCCTGCTGCTGGGTTGTTGTCCTCCTACGGCCTCCTCCACATCTCCTGGTGTACTGGCCTGTCTCCTGGTAGCGCCTCCAGGTTCTGGACACTACGCTGACAGACACAGCAAACCTTCTTGCCACAGCTCACATTGATGTGCCATCCTGGATGAGCTGCACTACCTGAGCCACTTGTGTGGGTTGTAGAGTCCGTCTCATGCTACCACGAGTGTGAAAGCACCACCAACATTCAAAAGTGACCAAAACATCAGCCAGAAAGCATCGGTACTGAGAAGTGGTCTCTGGTCCCCACCTGCAGAACCACTCCTTTATTGAGTGTCTTGATAATCACCAAAGATTTCCTCCTGTTGTCTTTTCCATTTGAACAACATCATGTGAAATTGATTGTTAATCAGTGTTGCTTCCTAAGTGGACAGTTTGATTTCACAGAAGTTTGATTTACTTGGAGTTATATTGTGTTGTTTAAGGGTTCCCTTTATTTTTTTGAGCAGTGTACAATGAATGTTTGGCATCTCCTAAAAACAGAAACTGTTGAGAAAAATTTATAAAATCCTTCCTTAGAAGTTGTGTCAGCTGTGGTGTCGAGATGCCTGCAGGAGAAAAGCTGCAGAGAAGAATAAAAACCAACATTTCCTGTTTCAGAGTTAGTGGAGTACTGGAGTCTGTCTGTGTTCTTATCCTTAACCTTCTACCGGACATTAAATATGAGGTGTCCAGCATGCGTGGTATCCATCAGGATGCTCTGGTTTTTCTTTTGAAGTTTGTTGGTATCTAGAGGGTCCAGTCCAGGAGATCCAAACTGATGATGTGCTTTGCCGCCTTCACCACCTGACGAATGTTGTGGCGTTCTGCAGCTGTTCAGCTGGCAAATCCGACTGGATGGACTCTACTGTAAGTCTGTAGGGGTTCAGGGGTAGCTTTCGTCGTAGGTTGGCCCGTTTCAGTTTCCTCAGGAATAAAACCTCGGATTATCCACCTCTTTCACCATCTTCCTGTGAATGTGGACGGGGTGTGGGACCCAAACTTAGTCCTTTTGAAAGTAGCCGATCACCTCCTTAGTGTACCAGAACATACCAGACCTGGTTCTCATGCAAGGAATCAACTACTGAATCTGTATTAAAAAGGAGTAAAAATGATCTTGAATATTTTATACCAGCCTGTCTGTTTAGAAGGAGCATTTCAACACAAGCAACTACTGAAGAAAATCAATTAGAAACAACTTCATTTCATCCAGATGTTGATCAGCAGAACATACAGATGCAGGGAAATATTGATCTCCATAAATATTGATCTGTTGATTTTTGGCCACAATTATTTAACTTATTTCCCCAACGAGTCCCTCAGTGTGGAGAACCTCATCAGAAAGGTGAGAGGTTCATATGGTGTTAAATTGATTATCTGATTGAGAAGCTGGTCGATCGACGGCTCGATTGGCCACTTTCTGAATTGATGAAACGGTCCGGTGGACCTCAGAGCATTGAGCTGGCCTCAGATCTGCTCATAAGATCAATTTATAGTCATTCCAGCAAACAGCGAAGGTCAGAGAAGGGTGTTGGTCTGTTTACAGAGCAGCAATTAGTCAAACCTGGAATTAAGTTAGAGTCAAATGAAACTAAAAGATTTTCAGAGAGCAGCTGGAAATCTTTCAGATACACAAACCTCCAGATTTAGCTGAAGCTGCATGCTCTGCACATTTCACAAAAATCATTATTCTCAGGAGAAAGTGTTCACATTTAAATCGGCAAGAGTCAGCGGGTAAAAAAAAAACAAAGCCGGTGGAAATCTGTTCTCACCTTTTACTGAACTGTGTGCTCAACCGTGCGCAGATGACTCAGTGACATCTGTCAGATATCTGTGTAACCAAAATAAAGTCATATTACAAGCTGTGAAGTGTGCTGATGGCAGTGCTTTAAGTTCATTTATGACAACAGATCCACTGAACTTACCTCGCAGGTGTGGGCCCTGCGTTCAAACTCTCGATGGATGTCTCCGAATAATTTGCGTGCACGGATTGCAAAACGGAGCACACGGTTTATGAAACCCTGCAGATGGATGCAGAAACTCAGAGCAGTTTAGTAATCCGTGCGCAGACATTTCAACCAGTTTGATTTTTTTTTACCTGCTGACAATCAGCTGTGACTCGGTTATTGGCAGCTCTAACAATTCCTTCAAAATAAAATGTAACTGAATTATTTTATATCAGACGACAGAAATTATTTATAATTACTGATCAGAGTTTCTGGGAACCTTTAAGTTATAATGCATGACTTCCTGTTTCCCAGTGGTATATATAAGATGTGACACAAGGCCCCTTCCTCTCAGCTACTCTTAAAAATGGGAAGGATGAGAGAACATGCCATTTAAGTAAAGCAGGTGTGTTCAGCTTCATGAATCATGGAACAGCTACAAGAAAACAGCTCCTGACTTAAACCTGTTCATGTCTACAGTCAGAGCAATAATTAAAAAGTCTGAAACTACTTTAACTGCGACAGACAGGCTGCATGAAGAGCCATGTTGATCTTCGTCAGCACACAGAGAGGAGAGGAAGAGAGGGAAAAACATCTGCATAGCTCTCCGTGGGAGAGCTGCAGCGAAGAGAAGCATCTTGTGGACGCTTAGTCTCCATAACAACCTTTAGACAATTAGACGTCAACTGTTTGTTGGCAGTGATGGCAGCACAAAGTCCTCTCTATCCTATCACCACAAACAAACTACAGAGACTTTAACTACTAGCTTTGGTCAGATCAGACTCAGAGCTTTTCAGAACCAAACCCTCAAGGTTCTGGATTCCCAGCTGGGGCCAGGATTGTGTTCCAACCCGGGAACGTTGTTCTCCTTTCATGTTCTCGTGTCCTCCGTGATTAAAAGGTGGAAACAAAGCTGCTGTAACCAGGCTGCATGAGTCTGCAGAGCCTTAAAGTGACAGTTTGATGAAACTCAGGTTCAGCATCCAGTCATTTATCTGAACAGTTCCACCAATTAACCAATCAGATCGCAGTTGGGTTTTAATCAAACTGAAGCTTTTAAATGTGAAGAAACCCCTGGCAACCAGTGGAGGGAAAACAGAAATGTATTAAGGATGAGAAGGTCTTTAATCATTCCCAGAGTAATTAAGATTTCCAGGGAATGAAGCTAACGTTTGAATTAATCAGGTTTTAATGTTGAACAATTTCTACCTCACAGAAAAATGCACATGGTTTGCATTTTCTCTTGTTTAAATTTTATTTTTGATTTAATTGCAGGTTTATTTATTTCATCTCCAAATTTGCTTGTAGGCAGAAAACTGTTTGATTTGATGTTTTTCCTTTTTATTCAGCCATTTATCTAGCTATTTATTCAGTTAATTCATGGTTTATATTTCTTTCCATTTATCTACTTTGAGGATTTACAGATCTCATTTACTTAATTATTGCTTTATTTATTTATGTAGCTTCTGCAACATGTAAAACATTTATGGTACACTATTGAGGCATTCGGACCTGCTTGACTGTTTTCTGTTTGCCTTGTGTCGGTCGGGTTGATCTGGGTTAAGAGGTTCTAAACCAGTTCTAAACAACAATCTAAAGTCTAGAACAAAACAGTTTAAAGTTAAAGCTGCGTGTTTATATTTTCAATAAACAAGTTATTGCTTGAAAATTGGTGGTTTTCCTAATCAGGAGGCAGCGCCATAAAAACCACTCAGCAGGAATGGCAACCACAGAAGAAGAACGCTTACAGGAAGTAGAACCTCCTTGAATAAAAGACCAACACATTTCAGCTGATCTGCAAACTACTGACATCAGATCTGCAGCACCAATATACCTGAACATGCATCACTGACCAACAGTGAGGGGCCCGGGCCCCCTCTGCCCACCCCTCTGCTCTGCCTCTGGTTTGGTCCAGTAAACAGAATTAACGACTAACAAAAAAGGGGCAGAGGTGAAATTTTATTAAAGATTTTAGTTATTAGATAATTTTGAAACATTAACTACTAATATTTGTTTAATTTAACAAATTATTTCACTAAACACCAAAGAAAGTCATGGAGAAGTGCAGATCTAAAAAGAAAAACTCAACCTGTTGGTCTGGAATGAGTAGTGATTTGTTCACTTGAGTTCTGACTGAACTGGTTTTAGAAGCTGTTAAAGACCAGATCGGGTCCATGATGTTCTGAGATGTGAAACCTTAGAATGGTGTTGGGACCCAGCCATGGATTTCATTAACATTAAACTCCAGTACAGACTTTCCTGAACTTTCAAAATAAATTGCATTTAACTGACTTCCAGCAACTGAGGAAAGGGGGGTAGCAGCAGACTTCCCATAATGCCACTGTCTGAATAAGAGCACCCCTTCTCCAACAAGCCGACCTCTTCCACACAGCCTTCGAGAGGGACCGGTCAGTGGAGACAAGCGCTGATGTCTTTTTGCTGGCAAACAGACAAACTCTTCAACTGGATCCAAGGATGTCATACGATCATCGATCATATGCAAAGATAAGTACAAATGAAATACTGTTTGTGTATCTGGTATTTTCATTCATGAACGGTGAGATTAAGGTGTAAGAGTTGCTTACTTTTCCTCAGAGGCCTGCAGAAGCAAACTGTCCCAGAGAAGTTCCCTACAGAGACGCGGTCTCTACGAAGCCGAGCGGAGCGTCTCCCAGTCTGGAAGGAAGACAGCAGAGACCCCATCACCGTGGTAACGGTAACGTGCAGCGTGGTTGGCGGACAGAACGAGAAGTCTTTCATCCACAGCCACGGAGGTTAGCTAGAAGCTAACCGTTTAAAGACTGTGGACGTTTCTTCAAACTTCTCCGCCTTGGACATCGTTCCTCACCATAGTTCATGAGGTTAAGTGTTTGGGCAGAAAAATATAGAAAGATTTAGATTGAAATGATCTAAACGTTTTTCATTTTATGAAGTTTGGTTTTGTTTGTGTTGAACTCAGCTATCTTGGTGCTAGCAGAATATCTGCAACACACGTGTTCAGGTTGTGTTCGTTGTTTTTATGTTTTTAAAGTTAAGACAAACTTTGTTTAAAAGGTGATTTTAAACACAGAAGATTGATCATAACGCGCCGTCCGCACTTATGCATTTTAACCCTTTTATTAACGGTATTTTAAAGGTGTTTGATTCTGGTGCTAAACTATCAGCCTCCTTTGTTAGCTTCAACTGCTAACAAGCTAAGATCACGTGCTGCTAAATAATATTTACACAGAAAGGTTTAGTTTTCAATCCCGTAAATAATAGTCCCTAAACATCAGTTACTAGATTTGATAACTAAGTAAACACCATTAAGCCCCATTTCTCCAGAAAGATTTGGCTCTTTTCCAAAATATTCCCTTAATATTTTTTTTAATATTATTTTAATAAATAAAGGCAGCTAATGAGACACTGATGAGAATTAGTCATCCAGAAGGTTGGTTTTATTCAGCAGATCATTATTTAAAACATTATTTTATTAAAATAATATTTTATCTGATCTTGCATTGTGAATGGTTGTCTAAGTTGGTTCCAAGACTAATTTAACTTCACTTCCAGATTCTTCAAGATAATCCTTGGTTCTCAAACATAAACATTGCATTGTAATGTTGCATCACTCTTTTGGTCATAATTTCTAATCATCTTTAATCAACTTGTTTATATTGTACATAGTCCATTAATCTTCATTATTCTTTAATTCTGATTGGTAGTTTAGTTGGATTGTTTTAGCAAAGTAAAGAGTTTGTTGATTGAAATATGTTGGACTTTGAGTTGACTTATTTTTGTTAATAAATTCTTGTATTTTAAGAAATTGTGGGAATTTATTCCATATGTGTGCAGAATTTATGCTGTTCAATAATGTCAGAGCTCGTCTCACACCTTTCTATTTTGTTCTAATATCATCGACTTACTGGGCTGGTATTCACAGGACAACCCTTAACAGACCCAAATATTATTTGATCAAATATTAATATTAAAATATTAATATTAAATAATATTCTCAGATTACTAATCACAACAACTGTTATAAGAAAAATTTAATCTATGTTCACAGATGGACACTAACTTTATGGATTTGTGATGCATCATCACATCTTCTGAAGTTCTCCAAAGCTTTCCTTAAGTCTGCTCCAGCATTTTATCTGAGCTCCACTCTGCTGCAAAGCACAAAGACGGCACCAGAACCTGCTAACAGAGCGCCAGCCAACACTTGTGAACTCACAGATGGAGTTCAGTCCGGCAACGCTGTTCTCTCCACAGCAGAACATTGAGGAGAACACCACCCACACACATCCACAAGTTCTGACTAGCATGACCTCAATCGTCTTTCCTCCACAGAAGGAGTTCAGAGATCCAGCCTCTCAGGCCCTCGATCTGCACCGTAATGGCACTGGGTGGGCAGAGGAGAGCAGTTTGGGTCGTTTTCTGAACAAGGTTCTGAAACACTCAGCTTTAATGACTGATCCGGTGAAGAAGACATCTTTCTGATCAGAAACAGGATGACATTCAGTGAAGGTCCAGGAGGTTCGGGTTCAGAAACCGATCCATTCAGCTATTCTAAAGGTGGCTCCATTGGGTGGTTCCTTCCTGTGATCACAGGATGCAAAGAGTCCAGCACGATGTCAAACCCATCTGGGCCATCATGAACTCGGTTCAGGTCCATCATGTAAAAAACAGTATTGTTAAGTTCAAAGTTCTCCAGAAACCCAACACCAGTCATTAGAACAGGTTCCGCTTTTTTCTCCTGTGTTCTCAGAGAAATAAAATCCAAAATTAAAGTTACATCAGAACCACTGATGGAGTTTACTCCTCAGTAGAAGCAGTTCTGAGTCCAACACTAAAACCGTTGCTCAGTTCCTCTGCTCCTTCAATCTGCCGGGGTCCAGTGGGTGCATCCAGAACCGGCCACACAGGCAGAACCCTGCAGCAGTTTCAATTTAAAGAGGTAAGGAGGCATCTTCATCTCAACCTTCTTTTCATTTTCCTGCAATGTTTTAATGGATCAATGTTTCACTGAACAGAACATTAACGTTTCCACACTGACCCACAATCAACTAAAGACCCAGTTTGATCTGCCTCTTAATGCAGACTTATGAAAAGATTCTGGTGGTTTTTACCTCTGTGTTTTTCTTTGGATGGAAGTTCTACCTTTCTGGTTATTTCTGAAACTTAATAACATGATTTTAGTTCATATTAATATAAAATGAACTTTTATTGATAGATGGAGAATCTTTTAGGCTGAAGTTTTGCTTCTTGAACTTTACAGTAAGTCAGCTGCAAAGTTGAGTTTAAAATTATCTGTAACCTTTGGGTGAACCGTGAAGTTGGACCGGTCCGATAAGACTCCACAGCTCATCATCAAAGGGGGACAACCAGAGACACAGACGGACTGGTGGCTGTGGGCCAGTCTGGCCCAAATTAAACCAGAATTGTGTGTCTCGCTGCCAGGCCTGTCCCATGATGCTCTCTTCTCCTGCTGTTCTCGGTCAGAACTAATGAATCCAAACCAAGGATGGCTGAAAGATGAACAGATTTCTGCAGCTGCTGCAGATTTTATCTCATTTTCTGAAAACTAGGAAGAAAATTCAAAGTAAGATTGAACAGATCATTTAAACATGAAGCCGAGAGAAGGACAGACGAAGTTAACGTTAGATCAAAATGAGAGTGAAGAACAAAAGGGATGGTCCAGGAGGACAAGGGGACGGTCCAGGAGGACGAAGGGACGGACAAGGAGGACAAAAGGGACGGAACAGGAGGACAAAAGGGACAGTCCAGGAGGACGAAGGGACGGACAAGGAGGACAAAAGGGACGGAACAGGAGGACAAAAGGGACGGTCCAGGAGGACGAAGGGACGGTCCAGGAGGACAAAAGGGACGGACCAGGAGGACGAAGGGACGGTCCAGGAGGACGAAGGGACGGTCCAGGAGGACAAGGGGATGGACAAGGAGGACGAAGGGACGGTCCAGGAGGACGAAGGGACGGTCCAGGAAGACGAAGGGATGGACCGGGAGGACGAAGGGACGGTCCAGGAGGACGAAGGGACGGACCAGGAGGACAAAAGGGACGGACCAGGAGGACGAAGGGACGGTCCAGGAGGACAAAGGGACGGTCCAGGAAGACAAAGGGACGGACCAGGAGGACAAAAGGGACGGACCAGGAGGACGAAGGGACGGTCCAGGAGGACAGAAGGGACGGACCAGGAGGACGAAGGGACGGTCCAGGAGGACAAAAGGGACGGACCAGGAGGACAGGGGGACGGTCCAGGAGGACAAAGGGACGGACCAGGAGGACAAAAGGGACGGACCAGGAGGACGAAGGGACGGTCCAGGAGGACAGAAGGGACGGACCAGGAGGACGAAGGGACGGTCCAGGAGGACAAAAGGGACGACCAGGAGGACGAAGGGACGGTCCAGGAGGACAGGGGGACGGTCCAGGAGGACAAAGGGACGGACCAGGAGGACAAAAGGGACGGACCAGGAGGACGTAGGGACGGTCCAGGAGGACAGAAGGGACGGACCAGGAGGACGAAGGGACGGTCCAGGAGGACAAAAGGGACGGACCAGGAGGACGAAGGGACGGTCCAGGAGGACATAAGGGACGGTCCAGGAGGACATAAGGGACGGTCCAGGAGGACGAAGGGACGGTCCGGGAGGACAAAAGGGACGGACCAGGAGGACGAAGGGACGGTCCAGGAGGACATAAGGGACGGTCCAGGAGGACATAAGGGACGGTCCAGGAGGACGAAGGGACGGTCCGGGAGGACAAAAGGGACGGACCAGGAGGACGAAGGGACGGTCCAGGAGGACAGAAGGGACGGACCAGGAGGACGAAGGGACGGTCCAGGAGGACAGAAGGGACGGACCAGGAGGACAAAAGGGACGGACCAGGAGGACAAAAGGGACGGACCAGGAGGACGAAGGGACGGTCCAGGAAGACGAAGGGACGGTCCAGGAGGACAAAAGGAAGGGACAGACCACCTTTACCACTCCCACGGGACCGGGAGCTGATCAAAGCTCGGGTTCCTCTCAGCTTCTGCTCTCATCTTTCTGACAGAAGCAATTTAAATATTCTGTATCATCCACTGATGGTGAGAAAAACAAAACAGAAATCCTGCTGAACTGAAACATTTCTGACATCCCAGTTTCTGGAGTTTCTCCATCGTTAAAACCAGCAAAGAACAAACAAACATTCCTTATATGCATCCTGGCTGGAATCCTGGGAAAGCAGAAGATGCTGCAGATCATCAGAGTAGGCATCTACCGGACCTCTTACAGGTTCTCCATCCTTAGTTATAATAGTTCAGATTGTCGACGACCAAATCTAGAGCCTCAAAACCTCAAAGGTCATCAAATTAAATTACACCACAGTTTATAAAGTTTCAGATCATTATAGTCACTTTCTGGGCCCTGTTGTGGTACCCGGCTTCTAAAATACAACCAATTTATTATAATGAAAACACAGAAGTTCTGCAGTTTGTTGAAAGCCTTTATATATTTGTTAGAAAAGGAATAATGAAGATGCTCACTCTGAAATAAATGAATCATGCAGCTGCAGCTGAATAACTTACAAATAATAAACTTCAAAATGAGACCAGTCAGTTGGTTGTATAATGGAGATTTATTGCATTTCCACACTTAAAGTTTGAGGTTTTTTACTCTTAAATGTTTTATTTCTAACTTTATGTTCCAACTCAAACTAAGAGTGAGGTCAGATGATGCTCTGGTGCTTCAGTCGCCTCTGGTCTGCTAAACTGGTCTCCCTTACTTACATCCTCAGGACCCCAGAGCTGCC
The DNA here is from genome assembly GCF_021462225.1 of Girardinichthys multiradiatus. Classification (NCBI taxonomy): domain Eukaryota; kingdom Metazoa; phylum Chordata; class Actinopteri; order Cyprinodontiformes; family Goodeidae; genus Girardinichthys; species Girardinichthys multiradiatus. The sequence continues at coordinate 2,234,994 of NC_061802.1, read as the reverse complement.
CTTCTGTGCTCATATGACAATCAAGAATTAGCATTTATTATTGCAAAACACAGATTAAAGTATGTGTTGGGGGGGTCCTCCACCTTTACATGCATCTCTCAGAAAGCCGTTGTGTAAAATAATAAAACATCTCCCTGTTTCCACCAGACAATAATGAGATTTTAGTGAAAGTTCTGAAGAAGTGGGGGAGGGAGATGGAGAAAGCACCAGAAGAAGAGCATCAGGAGGAGCAGTGGTGTCAGTCTGCAGGCTTTTAGTTGATTTTATTATTTTTACTTTTTAACCCAATCTTGGTCTCCCCCGGTTGCCAGTTTAGACTGCTTCACCTGGTTCTTAAGAACTTCTGCATCCTCTGGGTCATATCTAGATCAAAGTGAACCAAATGAAAAGGTTCCAACACTAACACAGAAACAAACAGGAAAGGACAGCCTGGTTCAGGAAAACTCCACAGATGGTTGAAGATCTAAACTCAGGAAGCTGAACAACATCCACCTACACCTCAAATAAATCCACCTCCATGAACACAGATCAGAGGTCCAGTTTCTCAATTAAGCACCAGTCCTGATCTAGAGAGGACCGAGGCCTCCCACTGAATCTGACCTGCAGCCGGAGCAGCACATTAACGCATCAGATTCTCTTCTTCTGCAGAAACTCATCAGTTTCTCTGAGCATCGTCAGCCTCTGACTCAGTTGTCCTCCTCACCAACCAGAAGATGATCTTTCACAGCAACATCTGAGTCTCTCTGCGGAGTCTCTGTGGGATAAAACCGCTTTAAGAAGATGGGAACATTAGGTATCTGAGTGACACAATTCCTCATGAGTTCAGCTTAGTTAGCACTCAGCTCCTCATGTAGCAGAAACACAGAAGTGACAAACATGCCAAACTTGAGAAGATCCAAAGCTTCAAACAGGACAGCAGAGTTCTGCAGCAGCAGCCAATACCCAAAGGAACAGAAACTTGACAAAGCTCTGAAGAGGGGTCAAACACTCAGAGCTCATCAAATTATCCTTCTTACCTTCATCTGAGGTCCATCAGAGTTTGCTTCATTAGAACCAGCAGGTAGATCCCCAAGGAAAACGATCTGAAGTCCTTTTTAACATCTCTGGGTTTCTTTTTTCCATTTTATTATAAACTGATAGTTTCTGCTCCAAAGGTATCCAGATGTGAGGAATCTAAAGCATCTTTTAATGGTTGTGTTGGTCCTGGAGATGCTTCTGGGCTGTAGGTCACTCAGGTGTTTGTGATCTCCCCCTGATCAGTGCAGTTCTCCTGATGTCCACCAGAGGAGCCACAAGATTTGGCTTCCAGTTAAAGAGAAGGAAACATTGACCTACCTGATGAGCCTCTGATGAATCTGATTCTGTTGGTGGGTTCTCGGTCTGCTCTGTGGTCAGGATCTGGTCTGAGAGCAGAAGATCCTGGAAAGCACAGAAGAGTCTCTGAGAAGCAAAGATGTTCAGAGGATCTCCAGTTGACACCAAATACGTATGTTTAAAAATAAAATGATAAAAAAACAAAGTTCCCAGGGAGGACATTCATGATCTCCGGTTCCATAGACGGCTCTGCATCAAGAAGCGTTAGAACCAATAGAAGAACCTGGAGCAGGATTTACTTTAGCAAACCTTGGTCAAGATCTGCGGTTTGGAGTTAGATCCAAAAATGCTACTTCAGACGTTACTGTTAGATTTCCAGGGAACCTCCCTGGAATTTAAAGAGTACTTTCCAAGAAAGTACCAGGCAGAGCCGGCCCATGGCCCAAGGGAACTAAGCAGCTGCTTAGGGTACCCAAACCATAAAGACTCGAGTTTTAACACGGACCATGGAACTAAAATGTTTTATATTTGTTAATTTGAGAATATTATTCATTTTAAATTAACGGTTTCAGCAGAGATAATCTAAAAATCTTAAAATGTTAAATTTGAGTTTCAGATTTAATGGAATCGTCAAATTTACATTGCTTGATTGTTGTGTTACCATGGTAACAATCTGATGCTCTGAGTTTAATCTTTTCTTTGTGTTTGAGCTCAGTTTGGTCATAAAAACATCTTAAAAACCAATAATCCATGACTGATGAAGCTCAGCCTCAATGGGGGCTTGTTGACAGGGGGCGCTAGGGCGCTGCCCCAAAACGGCAAGACAGAATGTAGACACTGTAAACATTAATATCGAAATAAAAACAAATGATCTCATTTGTTCACTCATAAAATGTGTCTGATCTTTGATTCTTCAGTTCCCGTTCCATGTTGGGAACCAGAAGAATCCAGCAGCAGGCTAGTGACCGTGGGTGGAAGTAGAGTTTATTGTTGGGCTGTAATCCAGGGTTCAAGGTCCGTGTCTTTTAGGTTCAGTTCTAGAAAAGTAACCTGAGTTCCAGGAAGCAATAGGTTGTATTGTTTATTGATGCATGAGGAGCAGGAACACATAAAAATACTGCTGAAGGTGTTTGTGATCCTGATAGAGTTAAAATGATATCCATGACCATCAGATGATCTCCAGTTTGACAGAAAATATGTGAGAAAATGGCCTGGCTGAGGAAGAGGAGAGTACAGTTGCAGTCCTGACCCGTCCCTAACAGAGACTACTGGAGAACACAGGAACCAGAAATGGGCCAAAGACGACTCCGTACTGTTGGACACCTTCAGATGTCTCCAGGAAGAATGAGACACAAAAACTCAGTGAAGTCTTCATAGAAACCTAAATATTAGAAGAGCTTTAAGTGCCGGAAGAACATCTATGGAGTTAGACAGCCTTCATCTAAAGGTGGAGGATGGAGGCTGCAGTCAGAACCTTCTTCTACACAATCACTGTAAAATGATTATTATTTTGTATAAAACAGAACTTCAATCAGATCAAACCACCACTGTGTGCATTTAAAGCCCGGCGGGCTTTTTCTTCCCAACACACGCGTTTTACCATCCTGTCACAGAGCCTTGACCCACTTTCAGTGTGTGGAGATAATTAAATCTCTCCAAAATAAACCCAATCATCTGCGCTCCCCTGGGAAAAACACTTTTTGTTATTTTAACCCACGGATGTTGAAGTGAGTTGGAATATTTTCCCAGAATTGGCCTCATTAAGGATGTAAAGCTAACAAAATGTTAAAAATAAACCACTTAGATGAGATGCTGTTTGCACAGCAGATCCTACATGCACTCAGGTTTTCTCAGGATCTGTGAGGCTCCTAATCTAATATAACAGTGCCCCCCCATGGCTTAATCAGGTAATCTACATTTTAATGTCCTTAGCGCCACAAAACTCTGCTGATAATTGAATGTCTGCTTGTTTTACAGCTCGCTGAGTGACTTTGATGAAGCACAGAGGCTGAGCTGAAGATGGAGCCTCCAAGCTCAGCTGCTCCAAAAACAGCAGATCTGAGATCCAACAAAGATGCTGAGGATGAGGTCAGATGGTTTGTCCCCAATTAACTCCCGGGAATGATGGAGGTCAGGAAGGACAGCGGTGCAGGGATGGGGGGATGACAAAGAATGAGAGGAAACACAAAGAACTGAGAGAAGGAATTAAAAGATGAGAGTTCAGGGAGGAGGAAAAGTTTGGATGAGAGCAGGCGGGCGATTAGTGAGAAACGTTTTACCTTCATTACAGCGAGCAGATCTGAGGTCCACGCAGGCTCGTTGAATTATTGATCACTGGAGCCCAGCATGCATAGATGCGCACACACACACACAAACACACACAAACACACAGGGGTGTGTGTGTGTGTGTGGCTTCTGTGGGATTTAGGACTTTATTACAATGAATATTGTGGCAAATTATGACCAAACGAGTGGAGTGGGAAGCAGCAGAACCTGCACCGCTCACAGTAAGAGAAAAACACACACCTTTAATTTGCTTGGAACAATAGATGTTCTGCACAAACAACCCTGAAGATGTTTTAACTGTTCCATCCCTGTTAGGTCAGACAGTGATCTGCTGCAGGGATTAAAGCTGCAGCTAATGAATCAGTTCATCTTGTTCTGGGCTTTTCACAGAACTTTCAGACTCAGGCTTCATCGTTTCATCACCCAGATCCAAACCTTTTCAAGGTTTTGGAGGAAATTTTTAGGCCATTGCTTGATTTAATTTCCAAGCAAATAACTTTTCATAACGTTCCCAACTTGTTTCTTTAAAAAGAAAAGTTTCAGATTTGCACCCCCAACCGTCACAACTCTGTATTCAAAGCCAGAACCTTGTTATCTCCCCACAGTTGGTCCAACTCTGCAGACAGACTCAACAGAAGCCAGTGCAGCTCTTGAACTGTGCTGTCATGAGTTTCCACAGGCCTGTGAAGAAGTTTAGCTTTCTGTTGTTAACCAGACTTCTCTGAGGCCTTGAACAAGCTGCCACTTCAGTCAGATTATAAACTCATTTCCCTGTTAGAGCCTCAAGTTGGTAAACTGCTGCTGTTGCTTCTGGACTGAGCCTGTCTTCAGGACTCCGAACTCATCACCACCTACTGATAAAAGCAGTTCTGCGTGGTATTTGGACCACATGAAGATCGGAGACGGGCAGGAGTGGTGCGAATGTCTCATCAGGCAGTAGCAGAACCTTCTGACAGTCAGAACAGTAAGTGAAGGTCAGAGGACATGTTGACTCATTGAGATAGTTGGACAGGACCAGACAAGGGTGTTCATGGGTCCAGATGTCATGGAGGATCGTTGATGCTGCTGGTGTCTCTATTAACTGAACTAGTTGTAGGGCTTTAGAACTCTGGACTAGGTAGGTAGGTAGGTTGGTGGATGGATGGACTTCAGTGATTCCATCAGATGTTCATAATAGTTCTCATCATTAAACGATTAATAAGAAGATAACAGCAGAACTCTGGTATCTCTGCAGCGCTCCAAACTGAAACCCAGCAGCTCTTCAGGACAAACAAATATTTCTGCTCAACACTTTCAGTCCTCATGCAGCCGTTTAACTCCACAGATGAATGATTCCAGCCTGATGCTGCAGAGGGGACTCCTAAATCTGTAAAAACTGATGTTTTACTGCTTCTCCCTGCAGGCAGCCATCTCTGCTGCCTGATAGAGATGTCAGAACATCCAGCAGCTCCTCCTCTGCAGGAGGGAGGGAGGTTCAAAATGAATGAGGGAGCGAGGAGAAGTCAGCGAGAGGAACAGCCCAACAGGGACCCGTGGAAAGGTGGGGGGCACAAGTATAAATCAATGAGGAGTGATGGGGGTGGGTCTGCAGCTCCAAACAGAAAAAGAAAGAGGCAGAATGAGAGCTGGGGGTGGAAAAACATGAATGGAGACCAGACTGATGGTAGAAACAACAGCAGCTCCCCCTGCAGGTCAAACTCTGAACTGAGTGTTTAGATGTTAACGAGGAGAACCAAATATTCCTGATGGGAAACACTTGGAATGCAATGAAGCTATGAATGGAGGTTAGATCTGCAGCTGCTGGAGGATGGTTTGGTATTTTATGACAGACTGAGACCAAACTGTGACTGTGGAAACGGTGGTGGACTTTCAGAGAACACCACCCATATACACCCCCCTCACCATCCTCAACAACACTGTATCGGCCGTGGACCACTTCAGGTTCTTAGGAACCACCATCTCTGAGGACCTGAGATGGTCTTCACACACAGACACTGTTCAAAAGAAGGTCCAGCAGAGACTGTACTTCCTGAGGCAACTCAAGAAGTTCAACCTTCTACAGGAGCTGCTGGTCATCTTCTACACTGCCATCATTCAGTCTGTCCTGTCTTCATCCATCTCAGTGAGGTTTGGATCATCCACAAAACAGGACAGGTCCAGACTGCAACGAATAATCAGGACTGCAGAGAGAATAATCAGAGCTGACCTTCCCTCCATCCAGGACTTATACAGGTCTAGGGTCAGGAAAAGAGCTGCTAACATCTCTGCAGACCCCACACACCCTGCACATAAACTGTTTAGAGTTTTACCTTCAGGTGGCGCTACAGAGCACTGTTCACTAAAACCAGCCGCCACAGAGACAGTTTCTTCCTCCAGGTTGTTTCTCTGATGAACATTTAATAGAGTACAAAACAACAGCATACAGATGTTGCAAATGCACCTTTTTATTATTATATATTGTAAATTGTAAATTTGTATATTCTGTAATACAAAAACAGAACAAAAGAGCAAAGTGTACCGGAGTCAAATTCCTTGTTTGTTTGTACGAACTTGGCAATAAAGCTGATTCTGATACTGAAAGAAATAAAATAATAATTATATTCCCTTGTGCACACCTTCTCTCTTTGGACCAGATCATAAAAAATGTCAAAACAAATCTAGAAAACTTGATAAACGTATTCCATTAGTTCCTTCCTTAAACTCAGCTCATCCAGCCGTGAAAATCAGTCTGATTGTGTCATGAAGAACAGGAGACAAGCATGATGAAGACGGATCTGACCTTTCACAAGTATTCACACACTTGGTCACATTTAGAGCCACAGATACAGTATGAGAATATTTGATCAAATATCTGAAAAGTGTGGCATGCATGTTTTCACCCCCTTTACTCTGATACCCCCTATATAAGACCAAGAGCATCCAGTTGCCTTTAAAAGTCACATAATTAATGAACGGAGTCCAGCTGTGTAATTTAACTTCAGTCTAACTGCAGATGTTTTGTTTCTGGGCTCAGAGGTTCTTTTCAGAACATTTGAGAACAAACAGCAACATCAAGACCAAAGAACACAGCAGACAGGTCATGGAGAACGTTGTGGAAAAGTTTGAGGCTGGATTAGATTTTACAACAATATACCAAGCTATGAACATCTCCCAGAGCTCTGTTCAATCCATCATCTGAACACAAGGAGGATGGACCAACTGCAGACCTGCCAAGACATGGAGATCCACCTAAACTGACAGGCTAGACAAGGAGAGCGTTAACCAGAGAGACAGCCAAGAGGTCCGTGGTAACTCTGGAAGAGCTGCAGAATAAATCAGGCCTTTATGGAGGATTGGTAAGAAGAAACCAGAAGAAGTCCAGTTTGTAACGAGCCATGTAGGCAACACAATAGATATGTAAGAAGACGGTCTGGTCAGATGAAATCATAACAGGGAAAAAAAAAGTAACGCTGAACCCAACGAACACACCATCCAACAGTGAAACATGGAGGTGGCAGCATCATGCTGTGGAAATGATTTTCTTCAGCAAGAACAGGGAAACTGGTCAGAGCTGATGGGCAAGGCAAGTTTATTTCTAGCACAGTTGAGTAGCAAGACAGTTCAAAGTGCTGTACATGGAAAAACGAGAAAGAGATATAATAGGAAAAGTACATTCCAGCAGACAAAGATAAAAAAATAATTAATGAACACAAATAATTGAAGAGAATAAAAATGTGTAACTAAATGGGGAGACTGATAGAGCTGAATATTAGAAAATCCTGGGGGAAAAAAACTCTTGGAGGCTACAGGTATGTGTTAGAATAAGCCAAGATGGAAAGCAATCAGCAATGGCCTTAGAGAAGCAACTGCTGCTGCCTATCAACCTGGGAAGGTCAAAAGGTCATTTCCAAACTACCTGAAGTCCATCATTCTGCAGAACGATTATTCCCAACTGGAAAACATCTCAGACAGCTGCCAGTCTTCCCAGGAGTGGATGTCCCTGCAGATTCAGCTTCAGGTCAGAGCGTGAAGCTCAGAGAAATGACCAAAAACCTAAGAGCCGCATCTCAGACTCTACAGACCTCAGTTAGCAGGTTAGAGGTGAAAGGTCACAACAGGACAACCACTGATACCCAATATAGAGGTGGTCATGTGATTTTCCTCCATATGCTTCATAATGAGCCTTTAGTTATGGGAGGAAATAAAATTATTTTAGAAACGACTCCAGACATGAAGCTCTGCCTCCAACTAAAATAAACCCTTCTGAGTGAATATTTATCACCCAGAACTCATGATAAATAGCTTCCATTTGCAGATCTAATTCAAATAAAAATGCATGTTTCTAATAAATGTAGTCATGCACCTACGGTTCCTCAGCTGCAGTGTCAGTAGAAGCAGATCTGTATTCAGTACAGTGTGTGTGTGTGTGTGTTATGTGGTTGTTTCTCCCTGGGGGTGTGTGTGGTCAGGCTGTGAGGACGGGATCTTTTATCTTGGCTGACGTCCCAATCAATCAGTGAGACACTTATGGAGACCCTGGGTGTCCACACAGTGCTGCCTGGCTCTCTCTCTCTCTCACTCACACACACACACACACACTCACACACACACACACACACACACACACACACACACACACACACACACACAGAGCAGCTCTTACCTCTTCCTGTTAGCCCTTTGTTCACAGTCTGGACGGCGGACTTTGCCCAGGATGCATTTCCCTGCTTTTATTCACACAGCTGAGGGTGGCTGGCGTTCTCGCTGAGGACCACCTGTTTAATTAACCTTCTCTGTGACACCAGCAGTGGTGATGAACTGGTCTAAAGATCAATTCAAACATGGTATTTTTAGGTTTTCTGTAGTCTCGCTGGTCTCAGTGAACAGCTTCAGACTGATGAGCATTGTACCATTAATGGATGATAAATGTAACATGCAGAGCTGATGTAGGAACACCAAGCAACACATTTTAAAACACAACTAAATGTTTTTTTCTCTGTAAGAAAAGAAGCATCGTGTGCCGTTCACTTGATTTTAGATGATGAATAGAGTATCTACAGCTACTCCCATTGAATTCAAGGTCAGATATGGTTTTAAATTATTTACAGAACTAAAAATTGTTACAGTTGTGCAGTCACTTCATCTGCGTACATCAGAGTACCTACATCAAGGCGTTACTATGAGAAATGTATGAACTACAAGAGACGTGGGCCAGAAACTCCTCCTTGTGGTACACCTCTTTAATAAGCTGTTTCTAATAAAAACAGCGATGATTCAACCATTAATGCATCATGTCAAATGCTTTGATTAGCTAGAGAAATATAAAATAGTGGAATTTTGCTTTATATTTTGGCAAATTTAATTGCATCATGTTGTGTTTTAGCAACTTCTGGCGATTCATGTTTCATGATGATGATTAATAATAAAACATTTCTAAGTCACAATGATGCGATTTTGTTGTAAAATTGTGTTGGCCTCTAACTGTGAAGAAACTCAAGATTAGAAAAATTCAAGTAACAATAATGAATATATTTGTTGGGTGAAGCATTCAGCGGTTTTATTTCCTATTTTCATCATATTAACTCATGAGAATCTATTGTCAGAGAGCTTTTAATTGGACACAATGGGTGCAGGTAATAATTCAGTAACTCAGATGCAGCAGCGTCGTTCTGTCAGACTCTAGACTGATGAGTCCCAGCATGAAGATGTAAAAACATCACGTTCTTCATGTCTTTTCTGTTCAAAAACAGATAAATCAATCTGGACGGTCCATCTCTGGTCCTCACTACGGCAGCTATTTCATGCACCATTAGCCTCCTCAGCGTCGACGTCTCTGGGACAACAGGACGGACGTCACAGCACCCATCCATCAGCTGCAACAGGCCTCATTAAGTGCCTGGCACCTGCTGCCACAAGAGACCAATTAGATCACTGGGAGTAATGGGAGGCAATCTCTCTCTGCCAAGCTTAAGCCAATCAGGAGACTGGTTTAATCACTCGGCTCATTATAGGACACAGAGGGAAATTATAGAAACTTGGACGGGTACCACTGATCCATCCTTTGGTTACCTGAGGTCTAGTTGTGGAGCAAAACCTTGAAGTCCCTTTTTCTAGATAAGACTCCCCAGCTCCTCCTAGGAGATCCCAAGGTGTTGTCGGACTAGAAGGGATATGTAGTTCCTCCAGTCAGTTCTGGGGTCTCCTTCCACTCCTTTCGGTGTGGAGGAGCAGTGGTCTCGGCTCTGAGCTGCACCCAGATGACTGAGCTTCTCACTTTATCTGCAAGCAAGAGGTCAGGTCCATTACTGCAGATAAAATCCATCTCAAACTCAACCAAGTCCAGAAGATGCAGCTTGTGCTGCTTCAGGATAGAAAGTTCTCACCCCCCCAGTGAACTTTTATTTCCTGCCATCTGCATGTTGCAATCAGCACTCATCTTTGAGAATCTGAAGCTCCCTTTCTCAGGCTGTAGTTTAGATAAATCTTTATAAATTGGTCATTTTCCCCTAAATGCTGCATAACGCCTCATTTAATTGGTGGCAGATCTGGTTTAATTTATACAAATAGTTCTGTGAATTTGAAACCGGTTGTCACTTTTTAACAAATGTCCTTCTTCAGGAAACCATCCAGCACAGTGTGGGCAGAGAACCTGGAATGATTTCCACATAAATCCTGATTTAGGTCACATTTTCCCTCATAGGTTGATCAAGGTGATTTCATTCATGTCTCAGCTGCAGGTATTTGGCCTAATTCAATCCTGCTCAGAAATTTTCAGGAATATCGGAAGCGCCGGTGTTTAATCTCTCTGCTCCGCCCGTTATCTCCAGGTTTCCATCTTCATCCTTCAGGTTTGCTGACATCGTTTTTCATTTAGCTTCGTCCTGAAAGTCCCATCAAGCCGAACGAGTGGAAGAATTCAGGAGGGAGCGAGCAGCCGGCTCTGAGGAAAGGTCCAGCTGCCTCGTTTATCAGCGCCTCTGCAGACCGAACAGGCAGCAGTTGTTCGTACAAACAAGAAAACTGGTATTTACTGAATGAGGTGAACAATGATGGATCTCAGCTGCTCTCCATCCATCTGCTGCCTGGGCCTCATTTACAGAGAGAAGGTTGCCTTCATGTAGATGTATGGGCCTGGTTCTAGACAGAACACAAGGAAAACAGGAGAACCAGTTTTATTTTGCTCCTTGTTCCGGGTCATTTTCCTCCACGGACAGCAGCAGAGGTCGACTGAGCTGAAACCGGCGGGTCTAAATTCTGGCTGCTGATCCATTATTAGCCGATTATTGTTGCGTTTTATTGTTTTTAACAAACCCAGGAGGTCAAAGGTCTGATCTATTTTCCTAAACAATCATAAACAAGACAACCAGATTTACTGGGTTCAGCTAAAGGTGGCTGAGCAGCAAACTGTAAAAGGTTCGGCGCACCAGTAAAACCAGTTCTAGGTTAACCTGCTGATGAGTTGTCTCATTTGCAGCAACTTTTATATTATTATGAGGGAAATGGTTTGCTCCTGGACCTGATCTCATCTCCCTTCAAGACTTGGTTCTGACCTGGTCTCGGTTCAGGTTGGAGAAGCTCCCTCACCTGATGCTCCACAGCGGTCATTCAGACCTGGATGTTTTCTCTGTGACTGACGTCATGACGCCGACCCGAACAGAGGTAATAAATCTGGTTCTGGTTTCCTCCACCTCTCTGCATTCTGGAATGACTTTGCCCACTCATGTAGAGCGCCGTGTCAGAGCAAGGCGCAGCGGGCCATTCATCACTCGGCGCCACCTGGCTGTCAGCGCTTCGGACCACGGCTGTCAGAGCTCCTCACCGCCAGCCTGCTCCTCCATCCCCTCAGGACCTCCTGTGAGGATGAAGAGGAGCCCACAGCTCTGACGGCTCCCAGCAGACACCAGGATGGATGGAAGAGGGAGGGGCACCCAATTATCCCAGAATGCAGGAGTTTAAACCAGGCGGAGTGACCCCTGACCCCTTCAGTCCAGTGATGGGAGGTTCTATAGCAGCTCTCGGGCCACACGACTGTTCAAGGAAACTAATGGAGCTCCAGTTTTACCCTGAAGTGGTTCAGCCTCGCAGTGCTGCAGATTACCTTCTGTAAATGCACAGCTGAAGATGTCCCTGAAGACACTTGAATCTGCTGCAGAGCCAGAGGGAGTCGGGGATGCTCCTCCAGCAGCTGATTTGAAGGCCCATTAAGACACTGGATGCTGCAGCCCACAGTTTAACTGCGTTGGATGAGGCCACCTTGGTGATAATACTGCTTTACTGGTAATTTACCGCCACTTTTCCTCCTCTCAGTCACTCTGGAAGTGCAGCAGGACATGATGAGAGCTAATGGCTGGGAATCAAACCACCGGCATGAAGCAGGAGATGGAGCAAATTTAACATGCCATCAAAGCGAGGAGAGAGCTGCAGCTTTTCTTCTGGGAATGAGACAGACGAAGGTCTTCATCAAGTCATTTCTGTGAGGAACATTCGGATGTGGGATTATGTTCCTGCTGCACTTTAGGATGGAGAATCTGGGAAAAGCTCAGTGCTTTCAGAGCTCAGCATCTCTTCTCATACACACCACAACGCTTCAAACACAAATCCCCAAAACAACAACTTTATCCCGTCTTAGTTGAAGATGCATCAGATTAGATGTGAAAATGGTGGTTTGCATAAACCCAGCAGGCATCTGGCCTGCAGAGCTCCGCTGCTACCATGTCTGGAAAAATCTAGAAAGGGGAAAATAGTGGAAAATCTCTCAGCAATAACAAGCAGGAGCTGACACCAAGAAAACATTTTCTACTGATTATTGAGAAAGGTGTGAATAATTTTCAACACGCCATTTTTAACTAAATCTGACCTTTTTAAACTGATCCTCCTCTCAGATAAGTTATCGTCTCCTGGGAGAAAAAACTTCTTGGTTGAAAATCGTTTAAATGTGAAGAATTTTGGCTGAACTGTAGAATCGCTGTAAAGTTTGACATGAAGTCAGAAAGTTTCCATCAGGAAGAAGATATTGATAAAAAAACTTTATTATTGTTGTAAGGTAAGGTTGACAACAACATGCTTTTTACCACATGATCAAATAAAACATATTGCACTGGTTTTACTCTAGCAACGTTCTTCTCTCCTCTTCTTCAGCTTCAGGAATCAGTAAAAGTCTTTTTTCTTTAAATGTTTGTTTGGGGTTCATCTCCCAGCTCTTCATCATCTTCCTCCCCATCCTGATGCTCAGAGTCGGAGGTGAGGGGAAGCTCCTCAGTGACAGAAATGTGGAGAGCAGGACGAAACGAGAAACACAAACCGGTTTCATTTTTCCTCGACTGATGCGACTTCCTGAATGAGTTTGGAGATGTTTAAACTTTGTTCAGGAAGTCTCTCCAGCCAGACTTTGCTGTGAATAATGAAATGTGATGGTTCCTCTTTGGGGAACCCCTAACATCAGGCCTGTTTACTCAAGGTTCAATCTGGACCTGCAGGCAAATGATTCAGATTCATTTTGATGAAATAGTTTTTACCGTCATATATAATTATGAACCAAGGATCCGGAGGATACGATGGTGAGTTCTCTCTGCAGTTCATGCTGCAAAAACTAAATCCTAATTATGCAGCAAATGAAGTAAGAAACGTAGAGTTTTAGGGTAGGAAGGTCCTGCCTGCTGATGAACTAACTTTCAGAAACCGGATCTCTGCTCCAGGTCGGTTCGTCCCACCTTGGCTTGTTTCTGTCTCTGAGCAGACCAACAGACGGCAGAACGTGGCAGATCGTCATGAAAGTCGTTTACAACATGCCAAGAGTCCGAGTTCAGGCAGAAGCAGCGCCGTGAACAGCCTGATCAGTTAGCGGGACACAATAAACCCACTGGGAGAGATGAAGAACACGTAAATATAGGACAATCAGAGCTGGACTTATCTCAGTCCTGCTCTCTGGATCACAACATGAGGAAACCAAACCAGCTAAATTAAACAACAGATCAGAGCCGTCAGGTCCAAACAGAATCTGATTTATCGGAGATTTGTTTGAACGAATCCGAAAAACTCTTTAAAGAGTTTTACAAGAAATTCCCGAACAGCGTTAACCCTAAAACACACACAGAGGGTATACAACACAACCTTAAATACTCGTATACAGAGATACAACCATGCACTGACGTCCACACACACACACACACACACACACACACACACACACACACACACACACACAAAGTAAAGCCTGGTAACTTCACAGGATTAGAGGCAAAATACAGCAAGTTGGTCCAAATGAAACTGGACAGGGCTGAAAATTAAACAGACGGCGGTTCGAAGATCCGATCTGAGGTTCTGACGCTCTGGGTGCAGTCAAGCTAACAGACTGGACTTCTGAGTTCTGACTAAGTAGGCTGCAGGAGACTTACTAGAAGATGTTTGCATTAAAAGCTACGTGAGCCAATGGCAACAAGGTGGCGCTATGACAACGAGCTGCAGGTCCAGCAGCTGCCTGTTAAAGGCAACGTAGCTTCAGCTGAAGATTTATTCAGGTCTTTATTCTCATGTTACTCTGATTTAAAGGGACATTTCCTCTTTTAACGAGGACAGTTGGGTGAAGAACTACCAGAAGTAAACAAACAATCATAGACATGATAGATAAATGTTCCTTTAAATACAAACCAGTCAGAGTGGTGAGAAAGTCCTCGCCTACTTACTGCTGCAGCCACGAGAGCTGCCCCCTGGTGGTCGTTAGCTGTTAGGAAACCTGAATTCATTTGGTACAGATGTCTATTTTAGAGGCTGTACTAAATATTTTTTCAGTGAAGATGATGCAACGACGCCATGTTTCCTTGAAACATTTCATGCCTTTAAAGATAATCTTTAGGACTTAGAGTCAGTTTTCCTTATTTTACTTCTGTAAGGAAAGGTTCTTTGGCAAAATTAACCAGCAGGAGGTCACTCAGGGTCAAATGACCCAACGGACAATCAGAACTAAAATAAATGGAAACAAAATTTAATACAGTTTTTAGAATATAATAAACAAAAAGGCTTGGATATGAAACACAAGTGGGAGAGGCAGGTGTGGGCTGATCTGGACCCTGTTCTGTCTGTTCAGAATTTAAAGAGGAATTTTTGGCCTACAGAGGGCGATAATCAGACTTGTTTGTTGGGAGTTTGAACCTTTGTTTTCCCTACATGCTGAAGCGGATCTGAGTTCGACAGCTTCAGATACTCAGAGGTTCCGGTCGATTCATAAACTGTTAAATGTTCAGCAGCTACACGATCATCATCGTTTTCTGACGTTTATAATCTAAATATGTTCTGATTGACCTCATCACTAACAATCTAACGCTTGACCCGAAATGGTCTGGTCCAGAGTTTAGCCTGCAGTCAGCAAACAGAAGCACTGCAGAGTCAGGTTAGTTGTGGTGGTTCTCATCATGACGCAGATCCATTTAAACTTCATGCTGGCGTGAAAACGTTCCCAGGTCGTGACCGGATGATTCTGGAAAAGGCAGACGTCATTAACGGGTCAGTGCAGAAACGTCTATCAGTGTTTTCAGAACCAGCCAGCTGTTTAGATTTGCAGCCCCTTATGTATCGCCTTGGCTAGAAGAGAAGTCACAACACTGATGTAACTCACATGAACATAAAAACAGTCAGAATGGAGCTCGACTTCCATCAGTCTGATAAAAGTACCGGATCAGTGTTATTCTGAAGGTGCAGCTCGGAGTGGAGCGACCCGTTCTGCAACTACGTCTTCCTGCCGTGCTGAGAGGAGGCCGGTGTGGTGCTGGGAGTTGTTGCGGGGGGTTCTGACCTTCGGACCTGTGGCTCAGAAGTCACAGTGGATGTGGTAGAGTTTGATTCTGGGGTAGAAGTGGCGGCCCCTGATGTGGGTCGTTCTGATGGGTCCCTGCAGGATTGTGGCACTGCAGAGTCTCTCTGGGTACAGGATTTGGTCAAGGAAGCTGTGCGGTCCATCTTGGGTTTGCTGAGGGACGGGTGTGAGGACTGGGAGGCAGCCACAGGTTTCTGGTCCTTTGTGGTTTTGTCTGAAGACGTGACGAGCTTGACGGGAGCCAGGACGCTCTTCGCTACTGTAGCAAGCTGAGACACGACCCTGTCCATGCCACTCTCAGTGGGCGGGGCCGGGTGGCCTGAGGTTGGCGTGGAGACTGATGAAGAGGAGGTGCTTGGACCAGCAGTGGCTGCAGCTGCACAAAGCCTCCTGTTATCTGCCTCTTTTTTCTCTTTAGGAATGCCGGGGGAGGAGCAGGAGGCGCGGGGGGGTTCCCGGGTCTCTGTGGTTCTACAATCGGGGGAACTTAAAGAGCTAACAGCAGGCGGCGCTATGGGTCTCTGCTGACTCTGATTGGATGAAATCTGGGGCTCTTGTTGGGGGGTTGGCTTGCTGACCGAGATGAACGCGCTGCCGGGGGTGGAGAAGGGGAGGGGAACCTGGGTGGGTTTAGAGGATCCGCTCAGTTCTGGAACATTCCTCTCCAGTTTGTCTGCCCCTACTGCAGATGAGACCGAACTTCCATCTTTTCCGGCTCCAGAGGTGCCACTGTGAGTTGGCTTCTGGTCTGTGATGGAAGGGGTCATCCTGCCAACCTGATGCGGCCCTGTGTGGCAGAAGGTGGCGTGGGGGGTGCAGGGGGAGAGGCAAAGGGACGGCAGTGTGCCACCGGGGCCTGTCCTCACCGAGGTGGGCCTCAGCAGGGGGGGTGGGGTGAAGGTGGCCACCCTGCGTCCGTCCTGGCTGTCTTCTGAGCCTTCGTCCGTCTCGTCTTCTGAGGAGTCCACCTCGTGGATGGCGTCTTGTTTCTGCAGTGACTCCCGCCGCTCGGCTCGGTCTTGTCGGATGGCAGATAGTTTGTCTTTCAGCTTGCTTTTCCCGGGGCTTAGACCGAGTGATCCGGTCACCGAGCTGAGGGCACCATCCCCTTCCTGACGGCCTAGTTTCCTGGATGAGGAGGCATGCTTGTGCAGGCTGCCCTTCTCCACGCCACGCCCAGCTGATGACAGCAGCCCCTCGCTGGCCGACTCCTGAGGGTCAGGGAGAAAAATCACGGACGCTTTTAACAAAATGTGCATAGATACGCTGCTTCACCTTTTTATTCACATTAGAACCATTAACTTCAATGTATTTTATTAGGATATTATGTGACAGACCAACACAAATTAATGGATTAAAACCAAATGATTTAAACCTGTGTGATCTTTTACCTGAAGGCTCTGTAAGCTCGGCTCCCTTTGCAGAATCTCCTTCTTAAACTCCGAATGGGAGATGTCCAGACTGTGTTTTCGACTTCCCACCATTGCTCCCACTGCTCCTCCCACGGCGGCAGGAGATGAAGGGGAGCTGGAGAGTGAGGAAGCGAGTTTCTCAGCTGACTGGACCCTCTTGAGGAGCGGTGAGCGCGGCGGCTCGGCGCTCTTGGGCCTGGAGATCTGCCTGACCAGTGGAGGGGAGGAGTGGAGCTTCACGGGAAAGGACTGACCCACGGTGTGGTTGGGGAGCGGAGACGGGGAGCGCTGAGGGGAGCTGCCTTGGGGGGTGGGGGAAGGTGTACGGGCCAGAGGGGAGAGGGGAATATTACCCGCAGACTTGCGACGGGGGGAGCGGTACTGGCGCTGGAGCTTCGGGGCGAGGCCGTGCAGGGAGCTGGGTCGGATGTGTCCGGAGCTCGCTGGGGAGTTGGGAACGCTGGAGCTGGGGGAGCTGCTCTGGGACGAGTTTCCTCCAACTGAGAGGGAAAAAAAGATTAGAGTATTTGTTTCCTCCAGGTACTTTTTTTATTTAACCAGACAGTTTATATCTGATGCTCCACACTAGTTTGTTCCATCTTTAGAAAACACGGGGTTAACTGTAAGTACAATATTTATTTAAAACAGTGGCAGTTTCTAGATTTTACTCATGCTGCTGATTATCATTATTTTTAGAAAAGGTGTTTGTGTGAGTCTCTCACCTGAGGGGGCGGAGTCTGGTGTGGACTTGTAGCCCTGCGTGGGGCTCCGTGGCGACAGGTTATGAGTTGGTGAGCCGGGGCCACTCTCCCCTGACGACAGCGAGCGGTTCAAGGAGGACAGACTGCGGCTGGTGTGGAGGAGCGACGCCTGCTTGGTGATCTTCCTAAACAGAGACGTCTTCTTCTTGCTGCCGGAGGAGAGACAGTTGTTTGGAATCCGTGTGGTTTCAATATTCATCAAATTAATACAGGTGTTCCACACAGTCCAGTTCTTGGCACTCTTTAGTTTTGGTTTATACATAAATATTCTGACAGTTGTACCCTGGTGCTGGTTTTTAGGTATTATGGAAAGTCATGGCTATAAATTGGAAAAGTTGTTGTTCTGTGGCAATATAAGATAATTTTTCTATAGATAAGATAAGAAACCTTCACTCTAATCCTCCAGAGGAAAACAGCTTCTTCAGTAACGAGGATCAAGGGCAGGCGGCGGTTTCTCCTTTAATCTGCACAAATGATGTCCCTGCCTCTAGAGTGAGTCCTACCTGTCCTGTCCCTCCTTGTTCTTCGTTTTCTTCATGCGTCTCGCCATCTTGGACTTGTGGCTCGTCTTGCGGGCCGGGCCGACTTTGATGGACGTGTTTTCAAACGGGGTGGCGGCGATGGACACTTTGGCTCCGCTCTGAGAGACCACAAACAGCAATATAAATGTCTAATGAACCGTTTCCAGCTTGCTGCTCTATGCTTACATTTGTACCTTCAGAATGAGCTCCACCACCTCAGTGTGAACCAGACCGTGGACCGGCTCGCCGTTCACATGGGTGATCAGGTCGCCCTCCCTGAGCCCCGCCTCGTGTGCCGGACCCCCCTCCTCCACATGCTGAGGGTGAATGGAGAGATGGAAGATCAGAGGGAGCATAACAGGGAGACAGAAGGATGACAGAAGCCTGTTAGGGTTGTTGTTTACTGCCACCTTCTGTCAACTGACAGCAACCCGGTGACAGCGACCCGGTGACAGCGACCCGGTGACAGCGACCCGGTGACAGCGAGGTTCCCCATTAATACCTGCAGTCTGACACTAGGAATCCATTCAGTAACAGGGCTACCAGTCAGACCTTAAAAGTACCCTGTAGACCTAAGAAAACTAACCTGTAGGTTATAGAAAAATAATCTACAAGGTTAAGGAAAATAACTTTCTAGAAAAACAACAGTAGCCTCTAGGGTTCAGGAAAGCAACCTGTAAGCCTGGGAAAAGAAACCGATTTATCTTAAAAAATGACTTGGACGTTCCAGCAATGTATCTTTAAAGTTCCGGAAAAGTGACCTTAAAGTTTAAAAAGAAACTATTCTAGAAATGTAACCATGAAGTTCTGGGAATGCAACCTGTATAGTCCTCTGTACAGGTGGCTGTAAGTGCAGGAAAAGCATCACCTGCCTTTAGTCAAAGGTTTCCAGGTGTTTCCAACACTCACCCAGACCATGTGATGTACGGTGTAGATGTCCGTGTCTCCCATGTAGACCCGGATGGCCCTCAGGGTGAAGCCGTACTTCTTCCCCGCTCTGTGGATCACGATGGCGGGTTTGATGTTGGTCACGGCCGGGGACAGGTCGCGGCTTGGAGAGGAGTCCCGGGACGACGGATTGGACGACAGTGAGTGAGGAGACATCGGGCTGGCCAATGGGGATGCTCCGTGATGATCTACAAACAGACAGAATGAGTCTGCAGAATCTCCTACAGAGGTTAGTTCGGTTCTGTTCCTGGAGAAAAGAATCACACCAACCTCCAGGGATCACCAGCGACAGCGTGTTGGCTGAGGCCGACTTGATGACCTTGGTGAACGGCCGGGGGCTGGGGCTCGTCGCCTGTTTGTCTGCCTCTCCGGACAGGAGGCGATGGCGAGCCCTGCGAGCCGCCAGGTCGCTGATGGCCTTTGGAGTGGACGGAGAGTCGCCGTTTGCAGCCGGTTTGGTCGCTGCGCCGCCGTTTGTTCGTTCACTGACGTCCCCGGAGCTGCCCGCTGAAAACAGCTTATCTTTCAGTCAACATTCAACCTCATCTTTAAATCTGGTTGGCAAAATATGATTAATGGTTAAATCTTCTACACTGTGAAGGTCTCCCTGCAACGTTCTGCTCCAAACCGTAACGGTGGACCAACTCGGTGCATCTCTTCCTCTTTTTATTAGTAACTCTTTGGGAAAGCAGCTCGTCTTGTTCAGGTGGAGCAGCAGATAGCAGGGTTTTATTTGTGTGTGTGTGTGTGTGTGTGTGTGTGTACTGACGTGTAAGTGTTGACTTGCTCAGCTGGCTGTAGGTGGAGCTCGGTGTGGTGGGAGACTCGTCCAGCTTCAGCTCCCTCTCCACTGGGAGCTCTGGGATGGTGAGCGGGAGCTCCTCGGAGCGCGGGCCCCTCACTGCGTTTGGACCCAGCAGACTGGGACTCTTTCTGCTCCCGGCGCCCCCTGATGGATCAACCAGACAGAGCAGCAGATTATTCCTGTCAGGAAGTTCAGCTGTTTTAATGCAGACATTCGATAAATGTTACTCCTGATTCTGAGTTCTGACCATTTAAACATTGATGAACTAAAACTAATAAACCTTCAACCACATTAAGGTTTAGATTTCTGGAAAAACAAGGAGCATCCTTAGAGTCAGCCAGGATAAGGTACCACCAGCTGCTTTAGTTTCAGCTGTGATGTTTCCAGAGCTTGCAGATGTCAGCCTGAGCACACTTACAGCCTGATGAACGGAGAAAATCTGACGCTTTGTTATATTTGACCTGTTCTCCAGCAGACTGGAGGGTTTTCATATTCCTGATCAGAGATTCCTGGAGGACCAAAGGACAGTTTGAGTCTGTGCAACATGTCTCCTGCCTTTACCTTGAGCTCCATCCTCCTCAGCGGAGATGGCGAAGCGTGGCATCTCGATGATGGCGGAGCAGCAGCGCCTCCTGACCGTCAGAGGAGGGCTGGAGTCACTCTCCGTGTGGGACGACTCCGAGACGGACAGACGCTTCCGCAGACTGGAGACCGAAAGGACAGGAAACATCAAACACGTTTTCTACACTTCACACACTATATATGTCCATCATCAATATCTGGCTAAGACTTCAGGAACCAACTCACATCTCTGGAGATCCAACCAGCCAAGATCGATCCCGGGATTTGAGTCCGCTCAGGCTGTCGATGCGATCTCCTCCTTCCTCACTGAGGCTGCGCTTGGTGGGAGGAGGAGTCCTCTTCTCCTCGTGGAGAGACAGGCGCTCCATGCTGCTGTACACCTGCAGAAACACAGACATTCCCAACCATTCCTGACCCAACACTACAGACTCAGGTTTGGGATTTTTCTTTGAGGCCCCGAGTCAAGGTGGAGCAGCTGATGGGATTGGGTCAGTTTGTACCTTGCTAAAGCGAGGCGAGCAGGAGGAGAACTGTCGTAGCTCTACATGTTCATCATCGTTGGTGTCATCTTCTTCCTCTGAATCCACGTGGTGGTACCGGTCCAAACGAGCTGACAGATAAACATACACAGAAAGCTCCAGTTTCTGAGCTTCACACACAAGCAGCTGGGAGGAACTCGGGGAACGTACTGTCAAAGTAACTGGTGTCGTCCTCGGACTCGAGCTGAGGGATGAACTCGGCTTTCTGTCTCAGCAGCCCGTTCCAGTCCAGGTCCGTGAAGAACGGGTGCTGCTTCACCTCAAAGGCTCCTCCTGACCAGGAGAAACAGGAAGAAGAAGAGATGAGACTTTCGGATTGGGCCTGAATCTGAAAAAAGGTCAAACAGCAACCCAGAAACCAGAACCTGTGCAGACAGAAAGTCCAGAGTGGACCGGACGTCCTCTGAACATCTTCGCTTCCTGTTCGTTAAACATCACAACCTTATTTTAGTTTTCCCATCAAGCTGCACCTTTTCCAACCTTATTTGTAGAAAGTTCTGCTGCCCAACAAGCAGAAACGGACGAAGATCAACAGAATAAAGGAAAAAGTTCAACCATAAAACAAACAGGCTGGAAGGTTTTCCAGATTACATTCAGACTCAGACGTTTCCATCCCATCGATGCAGACTTTGCCTGTTAACACACCTGGAAACTGAGCTAAATCCAGTTTTAGGGATCCAGAGGTCAGGATTCAGTTCTGACCGCACTAAGGGATGAATTATATGAAAGTTTCTGCTAAATAAAGTAAATAAATCTTTGGAATTTATTTCAATAGAGCCCCATTTTCACCAAAGCTTTACATTTTGGTGGATTTTTTAGGGAAAACTGAACTTAGCACCAAACTACTCTTTGCAACTTTGGGAATACTTCCACCGAGGCTGGGCGGGTTTTGGTACCTGTCCCAAGTCTCTCCAGAGGATTCTGTCGGAGCAGCCTTGAGATGAGGTCCTGAGCGTCCTGAGGCAGCGCCTCGTCGCCCTCTGGCCACACGATCTCATCTGTGAGGAGAAGACAGCAAACAGGAACAAAGTCAGAGGAAAACTACAACACCCAGAAGCTTCAGCAGGTGGTAGCTCGTCACATGAGTCATCCCTGAGCGTCTCTAGAGCAGAAAAACGACCCGATCGGAACATTTCAACATGAACAACTGCTGGAAAACACAGATTTTTACTGTTTAATCACATTTTTAATGCTGGTTGAAACTTCTGCTTCCTGTCCTTCAGGGGCGTGGAGTTTCAACCTCCTACCAAGGCTCATATGACCTCTGCATGGCCAGAGAGACAGCTGGGTTTGACTCGTTCTGGGATCAAATGGACTCCTCCAGAGTTCTCCAATGTCACAGATTCTTCGAACCCTTCGTGGACAGGATCAGTTGGTCCAAGCTGGAGCGAGGGTCTCCAGGTTTCCTCTGCTGGCCTGATGGAGCACGAACTTCCAGCCGGAGCTGGAGCAGTTTGCTGCTGAGCGTTAGGCAGCCAGGAGGAAGATCAGCACCTCCGTATCTAAGACCATGTTCTCCACACGGATTAGGTGAACAGCCAGCCTCAGGTTGTTTAGGTATCTCCGGTCTTGTTCACGAGGAAGGTTTGAAGTTAGCAGCCTGGTCACCTAAGGTCATGAGATATGGATGAATGAGATTGTGAACACAAGCAGTAGAAATGAGCTTCCTCTATAGAGTGGTCAGGGTTGGTCCTCAAGAAAAGATGAGGAGCTGCATCATCTGAAGGAGCTCAGACGTCAGCTCAGATGATTCATGTTTCTGATATCTCCATCAGAAAGGAGGCCTAATGGCAGACCTAGGACTTCCTGACACAACATCTAGGAGTGCATGGATGAGCCTCAGGAGACAACGTGGAAGGTCTGTGGATCCCAGCTGCCCTCAGTACCGACCCAGTCTCAAACGGACCGATGTGCTACCAGAATTTACTGACCTCAAAGGACCATTAAAATAATAATGAGCTTCAATGTGACTGTGCAGCTGAAACATCACGGTTGCCTCTGATTACGTGCAGAGCTCAGCATTCAGAGGCCCGAGGGTCTGAATTCAACCAGAGACTGATGGGAACACCGGAGGAAACTTCTCTGCAGGTATGGCGAAGTCGCTGCTGCGTTCTGTGGGACAAAGCTGCTCACAGAACCATAGCAGCATCGTTCAGTCCGAAACATCCAGCTGCTGATGAAACTCACCACTGATGACCTGACCAAACAGCTCCTCCGGCGTGTCTCCGAAGAACGGCGCACAGCCCACCAGGAACTCATACAGGATGACCCCCATCGCCCACCAGTCCACCGGCTTGCCGTAGCCCTGACGCAGGATCACCTCCGGGGCGATGTACTCTGGTGTGCCGCACACCTGCAGACGGGTCGGAGCAAAATGTGGAAAATCTTAACAATCCCACTGATCCAGAGGCAAGAATCATGAAAAACTGGAAAAATCACAAATATTTGTCAACTCAAAGACTCTACTGCATCAAACCTTTCTCCAGCATCTGCCTGACTTCATTAATGAATTCTGTTAAAGTAGGTAAAGTCCAGCCCAAACAGAACCAGACCTGAAACAGTGTGAGGAGATACCTGCTTGTCCAGGAACTCTCTGGTGTCCTTCTCGATGTGTCCTTCGTACAGGTTGGTGGTCAAACTCATCAGGCCGATCTTGGAGAGGCCGAAGTCCGTCAGCTTGATGTGTCCCAGTGACGTGATGAGAAGACTGAGCAGGAGAGACAGAGGTCAAAGTTTCACTGAGAGCTGCGTGATCTCATCTGGACCAGGAATGTTGTGGGAATTCTAGTTGTACTTGTCAGGTTTGAGGTCTCGGTGCACGATGCCGTAGTTGTGGAGGTACTCCAACGCCAGGACGGTCTCGGCGAAGTACATCCGAGCCATGTCGACGGGCAGAGCTCCGATGTTCTTCAGCAGCGTGGCGCAGTCTCCACCTGGACGGCACAGAGGACAAGAGGTCCAAAACTCTGTTAGAACTACTGCAGAACAGAACAGCTGTGATCTGCTGAGTCACTGGTTGCTACGGTGATTACCGCCTCCATCTAGGAAAGGAGGCAGAGCCTCAAACAAACAGCCTCTGTGAGTCACATTAAAGTAAGTTCTGAACTGTGAGCACCAGAACCTTCTGAAGGTGCATCTACAGTGTTTACTGTAGGAGATCTGAGGGGTTAAACAGAACCTTGAGGTCCAGTTTCTACAGAACCATCCAGAGTTAAAATCTCTGCACTCTGGGCTCTGATTGGTCAGAACTCTGTAGGTCCAACAGCGGTGGGAGACACACTGGCTGGAAGGAGAGAGAAACATCTAAGACTGGATGTAGAAGCTATGTGGAGAAGAAACTGTGGCCATGAAAGGTTCTGAATAATTCACTGGGTCAGAACCATCATCACACTCTTAGCTGAAGAACAAGCTGCGTAGGAACGATGTGCCCGATGTTAAAGTGTAACACTTTAAATCACTTTAGGAGCAAAAACAAACAAACCTCAGGAGAAGGAGAAGAAGAAACGTGTCCAACAGTAATCAATCTGCTTTAACTCCGACAAACCGGGTCACCTACATGACAGAACAACTGGTTGTGGTATTCTTACCCTCCACGTACTCCATCACCATGCAGAGGTGTCTCCGGGTCTCGAACGAGCAGAACATGGAGACAACAAACGGGTTCTCAGCAAAGGTCAGGATGTCCCGCTCCACGAAGGCCTGCTGGATCTGGTTCCTCAAGATCAGGTTCTGCTTGTTGATCTTCTTCATGGCGAATCTTTGCCTGGTTTCCTTGTGACGCACCAGATACACAGCCCTGCACAGGAAGGACAGAAGACCCAGAGTCAGAAATAGATCCTTGGATGACTGATCCGATATGACGCTGCCGTACCCATAAGCCCCGTTGCTGATGAGCTTGATGGTGTCAAAGTCCTCCTCTCGAGGGGTTTTGGTTTTAGCCTGTGGAGGAGCTGCAGGGACGGTGGTACTTTGGCTCTAAAAGGAATCAGTGAGAGATGAACCAGAACTGCAGGATGTTATCCTGACCCACCAATGAATCCTGTTCTGACTGAACACTCACATCCACAGAGTCGTCGGTTTCCGGGGTTTCTGGGTTCCCGCTGTCGTAGCTGCTCAGCTGGGTCATTTCTGGGAACAGACACAGTTATCCAACCAAACTGAGAAAAATAATTCACCAGTTCAAAGCAAACCAAAGCGTCGGGTGGAAGGTCTGGTGGTTTTACCCTCCAGAGGGTCCCTGGTGAGGCCGAGCTGGCTGATGATGTAGCGCGGGATGTCGCTCTTGATGCCCTGACCTTCTTTGGCATGGCCTTCAGCTGCTTCCAGCAGGTGGTAAAACTCTTCTGGATCAAACTCCTGCAGAGGAGGAAGAGGATGGAGGTCAGGAGGGCTTACTCAGAACATCACTGCTAGAGCAGGGAAAACAGAATCAAACATGCCAGCCTTTTTCTATGTAAATATACAGGTGTTGGACAATGAAACTGAAACACCTATCATTTTTATGTGGGAGGTTTCATGGTTAAATTGGACCAGCCTGGTAGCCTGTCTTCATTGATTGCACATTGCACCAGTAAGAGCAGAGTGTAAAGGTTCAATTAGCAGGGTAAGAGCACAGTTTTGCTCAAAATATTGAAATGCACACAACATTATGGGTGACATACCAGAGTTCAAAAGAGGACAAATTGTTGGTGCACGTCTTGCTGGTGCATCTGTGACCAAGACAGCAAGTCTTTGTGATGTATCAAGAGCCACGGTATCCAGGGTAATGTCAGCATACCACCAAGAAGGATGAACCACATCCAACAGGATTAACTGTGGACGCAAGAGGAAGCTGTCTGAAAGGGATGTTTGGGTGCTAACCCGGATTGTATCCAAAAAACATAAAACCACGGCTGCCCAAATCATGGCAGAATTAAATGTGCACCTCAACTCTCCTGTTTCCACCAGAACTGTCCATCAGGAGCTCCACAGGGTCAATATACACGGCCGGGTTGCTATAGCCAAACCTTTGGTCACTCATGCCAATGCCAAACGTTGGTTTCAATGGTGCAAGGAGCGCAGATCTTGGGCTGTGGACAATGTGAAACATGTATTGTTCTCTGATGAGTCCACCTTTACTGTTTTCCCCACATCCGGGAGAGTTACGGTGTGGAGAAGCACCAAAGAAGCGTACCACCCAGATTGTTGCATGCCCAGAGTGAAGCATGGGGGTGGATCAGTGATGGTTTGGGCTGCCATATCATGGCATTCCCTTGGCCCAATACTTGTGCTAGATGGGCACGTCACTGCCAAGGACTACCGAACCATTCTTGAGGACCATGTGCATCCAATGGTTCAAACATTGTATCCTGAAGGCGGTGCCATGTATCAGGATGACAATGCACCAATACACACAGCAAGACTGGTGAAAGATTGGTTTGATGAACATGAAAGTGAAGTTGAACATCTCCTATGGCCTGCACAGTCACCAGATCTAAATATTATTGAGCCACTTTGGGGTGTTTTGGAGGAGCGAGTCAGGAAACGTTTTCCTCCACCAGTATCACGTAGTGATCTGGCCACTATCCTGCAAGAAGAATGGCTTAAAATCCCTCTGACCACTGTGCAGGACTTGTATATGTCATTCCCAAGACGAGTTGACGCTGTATTGGCCGCAAAAGGAGGCCCTACACCATACTAATAAATGATTGTGGTCTAAAACCAGGTGTTTCACTTTCATTGTCCAACCCCTGTATTTCTAATGGGCCTGTTGACACAGAATTAACACTGGATGTCCAGAACAGCCCAAATAATCTGCACATACCAAGAAAAGTTAGAACAAAAAAGTCCATAAATGATCTGTATTAAGCTGAAACGGCATGGCTGCACAGCAGTCGGTAGTGCTGTTGCCCCTTACAGCTCAAATTAATGTCAGATGTTTTAGTCCTGAATGTCTATTATGCTTCCAGTCCTGGAATGTTCAATCATCAGGATCACAGTGCTGTCGGGCTTACGATCATGAAGTGGAAAGAAAGTCATTCCTCCATAAACCAGCCAAGACCAGGTTTATATTAGTAACACACTCAAATGCACAAGACTCCACTGCTGAAGAAAAAGCATGCTGAAGCTTGTTTAAAGGTCGGCACAGAACATCTGGATGGGTCGGTTTCCCCAAACACAGTCAAACAAACTGAGTTGGTTTCAGAGAAAGGAAATAAAGCTGCTAGAATGGACCAGTCAATCACTGGTCTTGAATCCAGCTGAACATCTAAGGAAAGAACATACGTTCAGAGGGTAGGGGGAACCCAGAACCTTCAAAGGACTCAAGAGAGTCAGTGGAGAAAAATGGGTCAGAGTCAACCCTGAACACATGGGACCAGGTTCTACATGCAGGAGATGTGTTGAAAAAAAAAGACTCTAACAAATGTCCAACAAAGCAAGAAACATGAAAAATTATAAAGCGTGGTTTAAATATTTGTCCATTTACAAAAATATGTAAAACTGACCAACAGCTGATGTTAATTTCTGGTCATCAGGTTCGTTACAAATATATTTACTGAGGAAAACATTAATTGTTTTAATACTTCTCCTTGTTATACTAATTAAATGTACATGAACTAGCTACTGTTGATCAGGATCCAGATCCCAGTAAAGAGATGCGGACGTTCCCATCTTAAGGCTGAGCTGTCTGAGTGTAGAGGATGGAGGAAAAACTGTTAGCATGAAAAATGTGTTAATTACGTGTGCGGACATTAAGCTGGTCTAATCTTCTCAGAGGAAGCTCATAAAGCTGAAGCGATTCAACCAAGCGTGGAGTCTCAGCATCCTGCTGAGCTGAAACTATCAGGAACAAACAAGCCAAACCACATTAAACTACATGATCACAACCACATCACAAATACATCCTTCACTGAAAATGTTCTCAGCTGTTTTTCCTACTTCTGGATTATCCAGCTCATTCTCCTCTGCCCAGATGTTTGCAGCAGCTGAATGCTCCAGCATGCACACCCTGAACAGGAGAAGAACCTGGAAGTCCATGTTTGGTCCGTCTGAGGACATCTGCTTGTTCTTTAACCGGTTTGTCAGAACAAACATTTTTTATATTTTTCCAATAACTGACTGGACCGGTATCAGGGTTTTACCACCGTGATCCTGAAAAATAAACCCGATTAAAACAACAACAGACGGTATCAAGATGGAGAGCAGCGAAAAATGCAAACAAATCTTGAGCTCAGAGATGAAGGTTTATAATAAAATATGTGAATAAAAATCTTCTTCCCATTCAGGCCAGAACTCCTCAAAAGGCAGACAGTGGTCCAGATCTGGATCTAAACAAGGTCTGGTTCCTTTAAATCAGGACTGAAAACATCCGATTTTATCTTTTTATTTGCTTAGATTTGGTCGTTTTAACGTTTCTTGATCTGGTTCCGTTTTTATTGGATGATTCGTTTGTGTTTTTAATGTAAAGCATTTTGAACCTGTGAATGATAGCGACAGAA
Organism: Girardinichthys multiradiatus; assembly: GCF_021462225.1. Classification (NCBI taxonomy): domain Eukaryota; kingdom Metazoa; phylum Chordata; class Actinopteri; order Cyprinodontiformes; family Goodeidae; genus Girardinichthys; species Girardinichthys multiradiatus. The sequence continues at coordinate 2,206,560 of NC_061802.1, read as the reverse complement.
CAGGCTTCAGGGAGGAAAGTGGAACATACAGAAGAACAGAACGGGTTTGATCCGGTTCCTACCAGACACTCCAGGAGTCGGGCTGGCCGGGCGATGATGATCATTAGCTTCTTCACCAGTTGTGTGACAAAGGTCAGCTCCTCACTCTCTGAGCGCTCGTGAGCCTGAAAACAAAGACAGAACGAGGTCAGCAGAGTTCCTTCATGTTCATCATGACCCAAATTAAGAAGTTCCACCCGGTTCAAGTTAAGTTGCCCATCCAAAGTCTGAAAACCATCAGGAACTTACTGCAGATATGTATGGATGGATGGATGGATGGATGGATGAGTTGGTGGATGGATGGATGGATGAGTTGGTGGATGGATGGATGGATGAACAAGTTGGTGGATGGATGGATGGATGAACAAGTTGGTGGATGGATGGATGGATGGTTGGTTGGATGAGTTGGTGGATGGATGGATGAGTTGGTGGATGGATGGATGGATGAGTTGGTGGATGGATGGATGGATGGATGGATGAGTTGGTGGATGGATGGATGGATGAACGAGTTGGTGGATGGATGGATGAACAAGTTGGTGGATGGATGGATGGTTGGTTGGATGAGTTGGTGGATGGATGGATGGATGGATGGATGGATGGATGGTTGGATGAGTTGGTGGATGGATGGATGGATGGATGAGTTGGTGGATGGATGGATAGATGGATGAGTTGGTGGATGGATGGATGAACAAGTTGGTGGATGGATGGATGGTTGGTTGGATGAGTTGGTGGATGGATGGATGGATGGATAGATGGATGGATGGATGGATGGATGGATGGTTGGATGAGTTGGTGGATGGATGGATGGATGGATGAGTTGGTGGATGGATGGATGGATGGATAGATGGATGGATGGATGGTTGGATGAGTTGGTGGACGGATGGATGGATGAGTTGGTGGATGGATGGATGGATGGATGGATGAGTTGGTGGATGGATGGATGGATGGATGAGTTGGTGGATGGATGGATGGATGGATGGATGGATGGATAGATGGATGGATGGTTGGATGAGTTGGTGGATGGATGGATGGATGGATGGTTGGTTGGATGAGTTGGTGGATGGATGGATAGATGGATGGATGGATGGATAGATGGATGGATGGATGGATGGTTGGATGAGTTGGTGGATGGATGGATGGATGGATGAATGAGTTGGTGGATGGATGGATGGATGAATGAGTTGGTGGATGGATGGATGGATTGATAGATGGATGGATGGATGGTTGGATGAGTTGGTGGACGGACGGATGGATGGATGGATGGATGGATGAGTTGGTGGATGGATGGATGGATGGATGGATGAGTTGGTGGATGGATGGATGGATGAACGAGTTGGTGGATGGATGGATGGATGAACAAGTTGGTGGATGGATGGATGGTTGGTTGGATGAGTTGGTGGATGGATGGATGGATGGATGGATGGATGGATGGTTGGATGAGTTGGTGGATGGATGGTTGGATGAGTTGGTGGATGGATGGATGAGTTGGTGGATGGATGGATGGATGGATAGATGGATGGATGGATGGTTGGATGAGTTGGTGGACGGATGGATGGATGAGTTGGTGGATGGATGGATGGATGGATGAGTTGGTGGATGGATGGATGGATGGATGAGTTGGTGGATGGATGGATGGATGGATGGATAGATGGATGGATGGTTGGATGAGTTGGTGGATGGATGGATGGATGGTTGGTTGGATGAGTTGGTGGATGGATGGATAGATGGATGGATGGATGGATAGATGGATGGATGGATGGATGAGTTGGTGGATGGATGGATGGATGGATAGATGGATGGATGGATGGATGGATGGATGAATGAGTTGGTGGATGGATGGATGGATGAATGAGTTGGTGGATGGATGGATGGATGGATTGATAGATGGATGGATGGATGGTTGGATGAGTTGGTGGATGGATGGATGGATGGATAGATGGATGGATGGTTGGTGGATGGATGGATGGATGAGTTGGTGGATGGATGGTTGGATGAGTTGGTGGACGGATGGATGGATAGATGGATGGATGGTTGGTGGATGGATGGATGAATGAGTTGGTGGATGGATGGTTGGATGGATTGATGGTTGGATGAGTTGGTGGACGGATGGATGGATGGATGGATGGATAGATGGATGGATGGATGGTTGGTTGAGTTGGTGGACGGATGGATGGATGGATGGATAGATGGATGGATGGATGGATGGATGGTTGGATGAGTTGGTGGACGGATGGATGGATGGATGGATGGATAGATGGATGGATGGATGGTTGGTTGAGTTGGTGGACGGATGGATGGATGGATAGATGGATGGATAGATGGATGGATGGATGGATGGATGGTTGGTTGAGTTGGTGGACGGATGGATGGATGGATGGATAGATGGATGGATGGTTGGTGGATGGATGGATGGATGAGTTGGTGGATAGATGGATGGATGGATGGATAGATGGATGGATAGATGGATGGATGGATGGATGGTTGGTTGAGTTGGTGGACGGATGGATGGATGGATGGATAGATGGATGGATGGTTGGTGGATGGATGGATGGATGAGTTGGTGGATAGATGGATGGATGGATGGATGGATGGATGGATGGATGGTTGGATGAGTTGGTGGACGGACGGATGGATGGATGGATGGATGGTTGGTGAATGGATGGATGGATGAGTTGGTGGATAGATGGATGGATGGATGGATAGATGGATGGATGGATGGTTGGATGAGTTGGTGGATGGATAGATGGATGGATGGATGGATGGATGGATAGATTGATGGATGGATGGTTGGTTGAGTTGGTGGACGGATGGATGGATGGATGGATAGATGGATGGATGGTTGGTGGATGGATGGATGGATGAGTTGGTGGATAGATGGATGGATGGATGGATGGATGGATGGTTGGTTGAGTTGGTGGACGGATGGATGGATGGATGGATAGATGGATGGATGGTTGGTGGATGGATGGATGGATGAGTTGGTGGATAGATGGATGGATGGATGGATAGATGGATGGATGGATGGTTGGATGAGTTGGTGGATAGATGGATGGATGGATGGATAGATGGATGGATGGATGGTTGGATGAGTTGGTGGATGGATAGATGGATGGATGGATGGATAGATTGATGGATGGATGGTTGGTTGAGTTGGTGGACGGATGGATGGATGGATGGATAGATGGATGGATGGTTGGTGGATGGATGGATGGATGAGTTGGTGGATAGATGGATGGATGGATGGATGGATGGATGGTTGGATGAGTTGGTGGACGAACGGATGGATGGATGGATGGATGGTTGGTGGATGGATGGATGGATGAGTTGGTGGATAGATGGATAGATTGATGGATGGATGGTTGGTTGAGTTGGTGGACGGATGGATGGATGGATGGATAGATGGATGGATGGTTGGTGGATGGATGGATGGATGAGTTGGTGGATAGATGGATGGATGGATGGATGGATGGATGGTTGGATGAGTTGGTGGACGGACGGATGGATGGATGGATGGATGGTTGGTGGATGGATGGATGGATGAGTTGGTGGATAGATGGATGGATGGATGGATGGTTGGATGAGTTGGTGGACGGATGGATGGACGGATGGATGGATGGTTGGTGGACGGATGGATGGATGGATGATAGAGACTATCAGGAAATAAAATCTCTAAATATAATGTTTTTTTACACTCATTCCAGACTCTTCCATACTTTTCCAGACTGTAGTTGCCATTAATTGCTCCAGAGTGAATGATGACATGTAATCTATATTTGTCATAAAATCTGAAGCATTCCCAGATTGAGAGGTTTTAATGTGTGAACAGACCACTTCCAGTCTCGTGTCCGTCTCTCCCGCGAAGCAGAACGAGCAGTTTGAGGACAAACAGGCGGCCGAGTCATTTTCAGCGAGAGTTCATCTAAGTCAGGGTGACCTCCATCGAGGAGCTCGCCGGTATCCACCATGAAACGTCTGTCAGCTCGGAGACGGAACAATTTACCCAGAAATGTGGCTGCGGAGCAACAGGAGCAAACACTGACCTCCAGGAACAACTGGGAGCGACAGAGTGAGGCTGGAATAATTGCATCCCGCCTGGTGTGAGACAGGAACGTTTTTCTAATGCAGAGTAACAGAAAGGAGGCAGCTGTTCATCAGCTAACCTGTATGACTCTCTGCTGTTTGTCAGACAGAACCAGGGGGCCCGCGGGGCCCGTAACCCTGGTTCCTGAATTATTTATGAGTGTAATGAAACCTGGAGGGGACGGGGAGTCTTTATGTTCTGTGTTAGAGAGAGTGCATGTAGGGTGGCTGGTGATCGGTGAGTAACAGACAGCAGAGCGATGAACTGACTCTGCAGAGCCGATAATTAAGCCGAGTCTGAGTGACACCCTGCTGAGGACTCCATGTAAATACAGGAAGTCTGCAACTTCAGCAGGAAAACCTGCGACTACTGGAGATAGATTACCTACCAGAGCAGATTATTCCTGCAGATGTTTAATCTGATTTCTATCAGTTCAGAGGTTTCTGGTCATTGCTCCATTTTCTGCATCAGATTTCTGTTTCATTAGGAGTCGAACTCGTGACTGAAGCCTCTGAATACAGAGCCGTATTTTATCCCTGCACCACTGCTTTGCTATCCAGTATTTGTTTTCTACAGTCTCTTCTTATTTTTGTTTTTAGATTTTCTACAAGTCAATCTGCATGCGTCCATGCACCCGAGCTTCCCCACTGAGGGACATTAAAGGAGATTTCTATTCTATTCTATTCATTTTTCTCCCTCAACATTCCTTCACAGGCTTCGTATGAAGCACATTCACGTTGAATGAAATAAACGTTATTTTGGACCTATCTTGGTTTGGGTCGGGTCAAGAGAGTCATTCCTTGATTCCAACAATCTGCTCACAGAATGAAAACCAACAGCTTTCAGCTTTTCCTGGTCTTATGATTGATATTTATTTTCATTTTTGCAAATGTTTGTAAAAGATGCATTACAATATTTCTTCTTCTTATTAGCTACAACTTCCTGGCTGCTCTGTTCTCCATGATCCAACCAGTAGAACATATAAAATCCTTATTTAAACAGGGCGGTCCAAACCACCTTGACGCTCACAGTGTTAGTAATCCCCTGCAGCACGCCACCGATAGCGCTCCTTGTTTGGCATCTTAATAAATCAGACCTACACAGTTCTGCAGATGGGTTTTGTACATCCATATATTGTTAGTTGAGAAAGTTTACATTTTATTTTATTTCTTTACTGTTAATCTAAAATGTCCCACAATACCTGAGGAGACCGTGGCTTGAAAATAAATGTAATTGGCTCCTAATTATGTTCTATTTAAATTGTTCTTTTGGTTTGTTTGAGAAACATCTGAAAACCTAGACTGGATCGTCTGAAATATCTGAATCTTTTTCAAATCTTGATCATTTCTGTCCGTGTCGCCTCCAGCTCCAGATAAAAACCTATTTTGTGCTTTTAGCGATGAAGTTTTCCTCAATGCTGTTGGCTAGAGGCAGCACCTGGCGTGTCAATGTTCAGCGCTTCTGCTTCTACAGCAGCTGATGTCTCCTCAGGTCTGCAGTCAGAACCCGACACCAGGAGGTCACGGTGAACGCTGCTGAGTTAGCACTCTACTGGCCTGCAGGGGTCTAACAGCGACTCAGCTGGGCTCCAGCAGACGATGGCCTGGATGCAGGTTGGCATAGTGACCGGAGGAGAGGTCACTAAGAGACCATGACAGGGATGGATGAAGGAAGGGAAGTAAGGACGGTGAGGAGCGAGACGGAGCAGAAAAGGTGAAGGTGGAGGACGGATAAAAGACGAGGAGAGGGGAGGGGACGGGAGGGTGGTCTGCCTCCTGCCAGGTATGTAATGAGGTCATGACATGGAGAGGAAGAGGAGAGGAGATGGATAGATGAAGGAGCAGATAAGCAAACCGGACAAAGGACACAAACATGGCAGGAGCAGGAGAGAGGAGATGATTCAGATGCAGGTTTGAGTTTGGATCAGATTGTGAGCAAAAGCTGCAGAGATAAGGTGGGATAAGGAGACTCAACCTGAGAGAAAAGCAGCTAGTTTGAACTAAAACACTTTCAAAGTCCTGTGCAAAAGTCTTCAGTCACTTCCTAATTCTCTGTTTGGCTTCCAAAGATCCAGACTTCCTGAAAGCTTTTCAATTCGTCTGTCTCTCTGCACTTCTCCAGACTTTCTGCACATCTTTCTTTGGACTTCAGATGCTTTTTCGCCCAATTTTCACTCCAGTTTGTAGCTTTAGACTTTTGCACAGAACTGTGAATACTGTAGGTCCACAGATGTAAGCTAAACACAGCAGGGACAACCAGACAAGCTGAAGAGCCAACATGAGTCTGTCTGATCAGGAGAAAACTAAGAAACATGAACTCAACTGTAAACTGTGCCTCCTCCCAGCAGTGTGTCAACACCTTCCAGTCGCTCCTCCTCATCACCTCCTGCAGCACCACCTCCTCCTCCTCTTCCAGCCTCCTCTGCCACGACATGTGGGACATGTTTCCAGATTAAAAAAGACGAGGATCTCCCATTGATGCTGCGGCGAGGAAGGCTGCTCTCACTCTCTGTCCACCTGTTCACACCTCCTCCTCTTGAGCTCTGCTCCGCCTGCTGCTGCACCCGGTTGGTCCAAAATCAACGGGAAAAACAAAAGAAGCCTAACGCCGGGTAACTGGTGATGTCATCGTGCAGGCCGCACTGCAGCGTGAACTCCAGACAGATGTGCTCGCCTCCACTTTCTCACACTCTCCAAAAGCATTCGAATAGGCTTCGCCCACCTCCTCCTCCTCCTCCCCGAGTCCGGACTCTACAGCCAATCACAGCTGGAGGAATCCCCACATTCCCCGCCCATTTCCAAACATCCTCTCAGCCCTCCTGCTCGACTGGGAGAGCCATCCGTCAGCCTCCAGCGATCGCTCGGGTGTGAAATTAAAATCAGGACGCTGTGTGTGTGTTATGATAAAGACGTTGTGTGTGTGTGTCCCAGCAGAACAAAAGGTCACTAAGAGGCCGCTAGGAGCCCTAATGTTGGCCTGCAGGTGCTAACAGAGATGTCACCACCAGCCTCACATGTAAACACATTCAGACGAGACCGCTGCTGTGTGACTGGACCGCAGGTGACATCACACGGCGCCACCGCCGCCGATGAGTTAATGAAGCGGTGCGTCACACCCTGAGTTGATCCAAAGTAAACTGAGCGAGACGGTCCAACGGGGCGTTACGACGGTTCTGATGTTTATGTTCTCCTTTCATTGGTCTGATTTATGAAGAAAAAAACTCAAACTAATTTGATTTATTATATTTATTTATCTCAGGCGGTTGGTTGCATCAGTTAGCAAACAACTCAGACAATAGAAACTATTATTGAGTTTAAACTCAGTAATTTAATGAAAAGTTTTCTTTTCAATCATTTTTTACTATTTATTTTTTTGTTTGCTGCTACTTATTATACTATATATATATGAATATTTTTGTATTTTTCTATCTAGTTTTGTTTTATTGTTGTTAGTTTAATTGGAGCAAAAAAGCTGACATGAGCTTTAAAGGGTAAAAAAGTTCAACGATTTTATTTTTACATTTACTTTAATGAACTTTTTAATGCTAAAATCTCTCCCCGTCTTCAGGTATTTTGTCCCGATCAGAGGAGCTCAGAGGAACGTTTTACACTGAATCTCCATGAATTAACACATAATTAATCAAATAAATTGAGGTAACTCTATGGAGGCTTCTAGTTTGGGGGAAAACTGCAGTCCTGCTTCCTCAGGTGTGTTCTGAATGTTCCTCAACCCTCATCAGACAGAACTGAAGGGTTCTGTGGCTCAGAGAAGAAAGGTTTGTCAGACTCACGTCTTGCAGCAGCTTCTCCAGGTTCTCCTGCAGCTCGTAGAAGTAGCGGGAGGTGATGAGGTCCTCGCGGCTCTTCTCCAGGCAGTCTCTGGACAGCTCGATCAGCTGGTGGTGGATGAAGCTCAGGACGCCGTCGGCCAGTGGGCGGACCTTATCCGGGGCCGAGGAGGCGAGCAGCTCGGCCAGACGCTCCTCCATTTGAGCCGTCGCCTGTGGGGAAGGAGGGGGGAGGATGAGTCACATGTGGGGAGAAACAATATTTAGCTGTTAATGCTAACCTTCACCTCCATCATCTGCATCATGGTTCTCAGAAAAGCTTGAAAATGTGTCCAAACACATGGATTCATGGAGATTTTAACACCAGATTTAAAGAGTTTCCTCACTTGGATCTCCTACAGGAAACTCCTCCAGCATTTAGGTTGTTTTAAAAGTTTCCCTATAAATAAAACATTTCCTGCGGCTGAAACACCATCAAGTTTCCCAACGACAGAAAAATCCATCGTCTCTTTGATTCTTCACCGTTTTCTCCACATGTGGGGAGAAGATGCCATCAGAACCAACCTTAGGGAAGCGCTCCTTGTAGACATGGTTCATCATCATGATCTCATGGTCGAAGGAGAGCGGCGAGCGTCCAGGGCTGAAAGCAAACAGAAGGACATGAGCTGTGATTGTAAATAAACGTCCTGTCCCTTTATCTCTCCACACGCCTGTATGTATGTTACAGAAACACATACATGTAAAGTCATACATGCCAACACGCCTTCACACACAATGAGAATCTGCCAAGATACATAAATTGGGTTAACAGGTTAAAATAATAAAAAATAAATGAAATAATATGGATTCATCTCCATCTGTAAACCCGTTTCCCTGATTCAGAACCAGTTCTTCCATCTTTCTGGGGAATAAACGGGAGGTTTGGAAGTCATCAGGTATGAAGGCATCTAAACGGCTTTTCTTCTTCATGGGTTTAATCAGGGCAGCATGAGACACTCATCTGAACAACACTGCAGCCTAAAACTTCTGCACGAAGTGTCGTGGTTCCTCGGTTTCTGGGATGTAGAGTGGATCGGTGCTGGAACCAGCGGGTACATTGGACCATTTACACCATGTGGCGCAAATGTTATGATGATGTAGAACTGGAGATCCTCTCCCCTCTGGGCTTGCTTTTCTTCACCAAGATGATTTCAGGAATCCTGAAGGACCTTTCACACCAAGAAGAACCTGGAGCTTCTTCTCAAACAACAGAAGTCTTTGCTGATGTTTAGTCTTTAAACTCTTGGACCAATAATCTGTGGTACTGGCCGTGGTTAGGAGAACCTTGATAATGAAAGAGGATCAGAGTTGTTCTGATGACAATGATCTCAGGATCTCCGCAGATTTGCGGTTTTAGTTGCGATCGTTGGTACCGAGTTTTCTGACTGTGATCCCAGAATCTTCAACCATCAGAACTCCAGAACATCAGCTTTTCCAACGCAGGATGGATCTTCTGTGTGCAACCATGAACCAGAGACGAACAGACTTCTTCTTCACCTTCCCTGCATGTCGGGACGGGTCAGGTCAACAGAACCTTAAATGGAAGCATTAATGAGACCTCAGGGTCTTCATGGTGAAACATGCAGAGCGTGATGAGCTCTAGACCCGCTGAGCGGGGTGAAGGAAACATCTCTGCAGCCGAGAGGAATTGTCAGTTATCAGGTGTCCGTTTGTCCTCGGGGGGTTTCCATCCCGACAGAGACGTCTTCTTCAGTCCATCTGAGATCCTGAACCGTCCAGGAGCCGCTGGCAGGTTCTGAATGTTTCTCAATCCAAGACGTTATCCGGTTTGTTATCCTGCTGCAACATTTATTCAGCCGGTTTGGAACGAGAAACATTTACGACAGAAATCCAAATCCCAGTAAATAACCAGCAGGAAAACCGAACAGGTTTCCTCAAACTGAAAACGGAAGAAAATTTTATTTTACATTAAAATCGGAAGAAATTCACCAACTGATTCAGTATAAAATTAACCTTCAAACGACGGTTTGGGGGATTTATAATTCATAGATCAAATAAATAAACTGTCAAAAGAACCTAAATGAAGAGAAATTAGGTGGTTTTAAGCTCCGGGATGAGTCATCAGCACACACACACACACACACACACACACACACACACACACACCAACAACAACACACAGATCATGTGACCAGAAGGGCGATGAGGTAATGCTTTAAGTCATCCATCAGCAGCTTAGATTCCAATTACCTGCTTAATAAGGAGGTGACAGAAAACGTCATGCAGTTTGTCATCACACCAGCAGGTAACACACACACACACACACACACACCTGTCAGCAGAATAAAAACCTTTATTAATTTCAATTTAATGTCAAAATATATTCAGAAAAATATTACACACATAATAAAAATGATAAACAAATCCTCAGTGAAAATGAATTAAACGAAATAATAAAAAATAAATATATAATTTACACGATATTATTAAATAAAATTCAAATGACACAAACTGTAAAAATCAAAAAGGTCAAAACACAAAATATTTTAAAGTATAAAAAAAGAAATAGAATTATAAATATAATAAAATGCTTTTAATGTATATAACAATAAGAATATATTTAACGTATATAAATAATATTAAAAGATTATTCTAGGTAAATACAATAATAATAATAATAATAGTTAAATTATTCCAGCAAACAGTACAAACAGACAATAATGAATTTGAAATGTTCTAATTGTTCCTGCTGTTACTGATCTGGAACCTCCTTATATTTATTGGATTGAGGAGCAGAACTTCCACTGAGAGCAGCAGAACCTGAAAGGAACCATGATGGTGCAGCGTGAAGCCAGAGCGGTGCTGTGAAAGAAGAGAGCAGCTTCCCACACAGTTAGTGATGAACTTCCATCAGAGCTCGGCTCCTCAGGAAAATCCATCAAAGCTGGAGCTTCTCCGTCTGAGGCTTCAGGAAGTGGAGCAGGAACGCGGACGGATCCAGCGCCTGAGGCTGGTACGTCCCATCCTTTAATTTTCTCTGTTATTCCGACTCTGAGCCGTTATTAAAATGAATCTACAGCCGAGGTCGCAGAGAGAATCCTTCAGATGGATCACATGAGCAGCTCAGACAAAGGCTAATTACAACACGTCCATATTTCTGCTGAGATGAGACATAAAAACGTCCTCCAGGCGTTTTACTGAGGAAGGCCGAGGTTCTGGGAGACGTTGCTACTGCTGATCAGACGTTTCTGCTCTGCCTTCAGCAGGAGGACAGGAAGCAGGAAGTTTATTAAACATGAATCATGGACCTTCAGAACTGAGCTGCTTTGTGATGTCACAGGTAAGCAGGCTGCTGCGAGCTGATTGGTGGAGGCAGTAATTGAGGTAAATCAGATGAGACGGAGATGGCTGGTCGGTGTGCTGAAGAATAACTGTGGTGCTTCACAGGGAGGTTCAGGAAAAACCAGAACTAACTGAGCGTGACGGGAAGCTGAGTCCAAAGAGGAGGAAGAGGAGCGGGCCTCTGGGTTCTGGTATTCCTGATCCCAGAGAAACCGAACCGATGACTGCAGAAACCTGTTTGCTGTGTTCATATAAAATCAGAACCATGGGAACAGAACCTTTAAAGGAAGCTTTAGACAGACAGAACCCTTTAAATTTATACTGAATGTCTCCTTCACAGAGAACTCCTCCATGTTCTACAGAATCCGTTGGAAAACTGCCACATTCCAGGTTTTCCTGACGTGTTCTGCATCCCGTCCAGTACCGGTCCCACCATACCATCCTATGAAAGATGATTTTTGTGGTTTTCCTCCTCTATTTTTTTCAGCTTTTCTTTCTTTAACTCCAGAATTTTTCGTACAATATTCATATTGCCTCCATGCGAAACGTTAAAGTGTCCAGGAATGAAGGTGTTCAGGGCCCGGACCTGTGTTTACCCCAGGGGCCCAGGTCTTCCTAGCTCCGGCCCTGTAGCTTAAACTGTCCAATGAGGTGAGAGCTCTGGCAACACGAACATGGATGCAGACGGGAGTTTAAAGTAAAATAAAAATGAGCTGAAAACTGTGAAGATGAAACCAGTAAGTGTCTTTGTTCTCAGCAGACATGAAATTAACTGCTGCTCATAATCATTTCCTCAGCTTCTCCTCAGTCCAACAATCATCATCATCATCATGTCCCCTCCCCGTTTCTCACTTTATTACCGTCTCTGCAGCAGATTATCTCTCATCCTTCATCTCTGCACCTCCTTCTGGAGTTTTTCTTTCCTCTTTAAACCTTTATTTCAGGTTTTATCTTTTTGGTTCTGAATGTTTGGATTTAGTGTTTTATTCCCAGAGACTGAGGAGCTTCTGCCAGGTGACGTGAAGCACACAGAGCCATCAGACTGCACCTAGAGCAGGACTCTGATCAGATGCACTCCATGCTCCTAGGCCTCACCTCCTTTCATCTCGGAGGATGAAAAGAGGCGATATCTGTGCAGAGAAACAGCAGCGGGGATGAGGAGGAGGCTGCAGAGGGGATGATGAAGGAGCAGAGAGAAGCTTCTGATAGACAGGAAGATCTGAGCTGTTAGAGGACAAAGAGATGGAGACGTCTGTAGGTGGACAGGTGAGTGTCAGGAGATAAAACTCTGACCTTTCTGCAGACCGTTAGAAAGCAGCCAGTCTCATTTTAATGGTGTGAAGACAGAAAAGTCAGTTTGAAACTAAACATTAAAACAGAAACAGTTTATCTTCAGACTGGAGGTTCTGTCAAGGCTCGGTTCCCTCCATCACTCACAGCTGACAGCAGAAAAGGTCCAAAATGAGACAGAAGATCCAGGCAGGATGCAGTCAGAGGTGGAAGGAAAAAACAGTTCGGACTGATGTTTGTGTTTCTGATCCAAGGTGGAGAACCAACACAGAGTAATGGTTCCTCTCTGATGTAAAACAGTCACTGCAGAACCAGCTTCTCTCTAAGATCAACCAGAGCGATGGGTCCAGACCAGCTTCCATCAACCTTCTTCTAACCTATTTGATGTCTAATCATGGAGGGAAACGGTTCTCTCCAACACAACTATGCAGCTCCTCCAAAGCTGTTCCCAGAAATAAACCCTGGAGGGAGGTCTGGGTCTGCCTCAGGGTCTACTTCCTGAAAGATGTGTGAAGAAAACCTCCATATGGAGACATCTCCAACAACTTCAACTTACTCCTTGACCTGGGCTCATTTAAGCTGCTGGGATTCTGGATCTGGTTCTTTTAGTTAGGACCTCAGAGGTGACCATGTATCCATCTCCTGCTCCATCCTGCCATCACTCAGAAACAGGACATCTGAAAGCTTCTAACCCTCTGATTCCGAGGCAGCATTCCAGGTTTTCCTGGATGAGCATCAGAACCTCTGACCTAGAGACTCTGACTTTAGACCAGCTCCGGTTGGCTGTAGAGAAACATGGACACCCTTCGACCTAGAAGAATATTGCTGAACTGATTAATTAGGATCTCAATAAATTAAAGATTAATTGGGACGTTATTTGTAAGCTAACCTACACACACGTTGTGTGTACATGATGTTCTGTTTTTAACAGAAACATGGTTACATGAATTTAATGAAGCTCCCATTCTGATAGAGGCGACGCCTCCAAACTACTATTTTCTTTGTGAGAGCAGACAGCAAAGAAAAGATGGAGGGGGGGTGTTTTCCTCCAGGCCCTAAAAACAGCAATTATCAAACCTCTATAGAAAAAGAGCAACTTGGACAAGCTGCTACTACAGAACTACAGGCCTATATCAAACCTCCTCTTCATCAGTAAGATTATTGAAAAATCTGTGTTTCAACAGTTAAACAACTTCCTAACAACGACCAACTACTTCGATGTCTTCTAGTCAGGCTTCCTGCTCACCACAGTACAGAGACTGCTCTTGTCAAGGTGTTCAATGACATCCGTATAAATGCAGACTGTGGAAGAACCACAGTACTGGTATTATTGGACCTTAGTGCAGCATTCGACACTGTTGATCATTTTATTAGAGCGCCTGGAAAACTGGGTCGGCCTTTCTGGTCCAGCACTCAACTGGTTTAAATCCTACTTGAAGGACAGGGACTTTTTTGTGTCAGTAGGTAACTTTACATCAGAGACACAGAAACCACATGTGGCGTTCCCCAAGGGTCCAAGAGTCCCTACACTGGTTCCCTGTAGCTCAGAGAATAGACTTTAAAATACTTCTGTTAGTCTATAAATCACTGAATGGCTTAGCACCAAAATACATTACAGACTTGTTGTCAGTGTATCAACCACCCAGACCTCTCAGGTCTTCTGGGTCAAATCTACTCTGCAGAACCAGAACCAGAACCAAACATGGAGAAGCAGCTTTTAGTTCTTATGCTCCACTAATCTGGAATAAACTGCCAGAAAACGGTAACAGCGCCAAAACCCTAAGTTGCTTTAAATCAAGATAAAAAACGTATTTGTTTAGAGTGGCCTTTGACTGGGCCATTTAGGCATGATTAGTTGTGTTTTCAGTCCAATTTTCCTTTCATTTTTTTGTCCATCATTCTATTCTCTTTATTTTATTTGACTTTTTTTAAATTACCTCTGTTGTTAGATTTTATCATTTGATTTGTTTTTCTGTGTCTGTATCTGTGTTCATTTTCTTTGTAATTGTATGTACAGCTCTTTGAGTGTCTCGTTGCTGAAAGGCACTATTTAAATAAACTTACCTTACCTGGACAACATTGTTGGTACCGCTCGGTTCATGAAAGAAAAACCCACATTGGTCAGAGAAATAACTTGAATCTGACAAAGGTAACAATGAATAAAAATTGCTTTTCAAACATGCTTCAACAGAATTGTTTTAAAGAATAAATAAAAAATGATGGTACCTTAACTTAATATTTAGTTGCAGAACCTTTTGAGGCAATCAAACGATTTCTATAACTGGAGGAAAACTGATGACAAAACAAAGAGACGATAATACGAACGGTAACAAAAGAGCCCAGAAAAACGTCTAAAGAGGTTAAAGGTGAACTTCAAGCTCAAGGAACATCAGTGTCAGATCGTACCATCCAACGTTGTTTGAGGCAAAGTGGACTTAATGGGAGGCGACCAAGGAGACCATTGTTGAAAACAATCATAAAAAAGACAGACTGGAATTTACCAAACTACATGTTGACAAGCAACAAAGCTTCTAGAAGAATGTCCTACGGACAGATGAGACAAAAACTGAACTTTTTGACAAGACACATCAGCTCTATGTTCACAGACAGAGAAATGAAGCATATGAAGAGAAGAACACGGGCCCTACTGTGAAACATGGAGGAGGTTCTGTTATGTTCTGGGGCTGCTTTGCTGCATCTGTCACAGGAATAATGAAATCTCAAGACTATCAAGGGATTCTAGAGAGAAATGTGCTGCCCAGTGTCAGAAAGCTTGGTCTCAGTCGCAGGTCATGGGTCTTTCAACAGGATAATGACCCAAACACACAACTAAAAACACCAAGAATGTCTAAGAGGAAAACATTGGACTATTCTGAAGTGACCTTCGATGACCCCTGACCTAAATCCTATTGAGCATCTTTGGAAGGAGCTGAAACATGCCGTCTGGAAAAGGCTCCCTTCAAACCTGAGACAACTGGAGCAGTTTGCTCATGAGGAGTGGACCAGAATACCTGCTGAGAGGTGCAGAAGTCTCATTGACAGTTATAGGAATCATTTGATTGCCTCAAAAGGTTCTGCAACTAAATATTAAGTTAAGGTACCATCATGTTTGTCCAGGCCTGTTTCATGAGTTTATTTTTTATAATAATTCAATTGAAACATGTTTGAAAATTAATGTCTGACTTTCATTTGTTCATTTTCATAGAATTTGTATTCATTATTACATTTGTTAGATTCAAGTTGTTTCTGTGGGTTTTTCTTTCATGAACTGAGGGGCACCAACAACTTTGTCCACATGTGTAGCTTGATAGCAGCAGCCCTGCAGGCGGTGATGATAACTAACCACCTTTACTCCAAACAGACCGACCCAGATTCAGTCAAACATCAACAGCAAATGCTTTAATCCTGCCGCTCTGTCAGCATTCAGCTCAGATTCAGAGCAGAGGAACCTTTAAGTCCACAAACAGGTTCTGTATCTCCGACATGTTCCAATTCAACTCAGCACACTGTGTTCCCAATACCATTCCCAGGTCAGTTATCCAAGCTCCTCCAGGACTGCAGACAGAGGAGATAAAGTAAAGGAGGGCTTTCCCAGCTCATTAGCATGATGGGTGTAAGCTACTGAACATCATCATCATACAGATGTTTCCTGTGCAAAAATAACTGTTCATTTACCTGAACAACATGTTTACAGGTCAGAAGAACCACAGCAGTTTGTGTGTGTGTGTTTCAACATGTTCTGCTTTATTAAAGCAATTTCACCACCTTGTTGGACGTCCTACCTGAGGCTGCGGGAGCGCGGTCTCATGGCGGGGGAGCGGCGGCCCTCCTCGTCCGTAATGCTCTCAGAGCTGAAGTGTTTGGTGAGGAAGTGCAGCTCGTCTGGGGTGGGCTGGAAGGGCAGCTGGTGGAGCTTCTCCTGAGATGAACAGGAGGACTGTGAGAGGAGGAGCACAGAGGGAGCACAGATTACAACCTAGCAGCTACAGCAGGACGGGGAGGAGAGGAGGTTCTGACGGAGCTACAGATCAGGGTCCGAGTTTGTTTCAGGGTTTAAAAACCACAGAAGAAGTCAGGGAAATGTGAAGAATGCATGTGTGCAACATTTCATTTGCTTCCATTGACCAGGTCCTTCATTCCGGACTGAAACCCATCCAAAACCAGCAGGAAAAGGGAAAACGTGAGAAAATCAGGGAACTGATTAAGAATAAACCTCCTTAAAGAAACATGAGAAGGGATCTGGAAACTCCTCCCTCTACAGAGACAATATCAGAGGGGTCTGGAAGACCATTTCAAAATGGAAAAGAACCTGAAGAAAACCACGAAGACCCCGCTGAATCCATGGAGCATGAATATCCGATATCCGCGGTTCTGGACTTTAAACTCCTGGGCCTCCTTATTTGCAAAGAAGAGAGGATACAGAACCAGACCATGAAGAAGTCTGGGTCATTCTGGGTTCACCTGGTCAAGTTCTGTGCATCAGCTGACTGAACCATGTGCACCTTTCAATGCTGAGCAGGTTATAAAGGAGATCATAGATCTTCAGGTTTTAGGAGAAGGACTTTTAAGATATGATGCTTTTAAGGGTTCTGGAAGGAATAGGAAATGGGTCAGGTTTTGAAGGAGGCATCTTTCATTTAATAAAACTGATCTGGTCTTTACCGGGTTCCGAAACTGTGTGAATTAACCTTAAGAGAACAAAAAAAAAAAAACCCACAGCAGGTTCTACCTTCCTATTATTTATTAAACAAAGAAGGAACCTTTTCACTAGAAGAGCTGCGGGTCAAACACTCCACCAGCTTCTAGAACCTCCTTTAGTAGCTTGTAGAACCTCCTATAGCAACTTCTAGAACCTCCTTTAGTAGCTTGTAGAACCTCCTATAGCAGCTTCTAGAACCTCCTTTAGCAGCTTCTAGAACCTCTTTTAGCAACTTCTAGAACCTCCTTTAGCAACTTCTAGAACCTCCTTTAGCAGCTTCTAGAACCTCCTTTAGCAGCTTCTAGAACCTCCTTTAGCAGCTTCTAGAACCTCCTTTAGTAGCTTGTAGAACCTCCTATAGCAGCTTCTAGAACCTCCTTTAGTAGCTTGTAGAACCTCCTATAGCAACTTCTAGAACCTCCTTTAGCAGCTTCTAGAACCTCCTTTAGCAACTTCTAGAACCTCCTTTAGCAACTTCTAGAACCTCCTTTAGCAACTTCTAGAACCTCCTTTAGCAGCGTCTAGAACCTCCTTTAGCAACTTCTAGAACCTCCATTAGCAACTTCTAGAACCTCCTTTAGCAACTTCTAAAACCTCCTTTAGCAACTTCTACAACCTCCTTTAGCAGCTTCTAGAACCTCTTTTAGCAACTTCTAGAACCTCCTTTAGCAACTTCTAGAACCTCCTTTAGCAGCTTCTAGAACCTCTTTTAGCAACTTCTAGAACCTCCTTTAGCAGCTTCTAGAACCTCCTTTAGCAGTTTCTAGAACCTCCTTAGCAACTTCTAAAACCTCCTTTAGCAACTTCTAGAACCTCCTTTAGCAGTTTCTAGAACCTCCTTAGCAACTTCTAAAACCTCCTTTAGCAACTTCTAGAACCTCCTTTAGCAGCTTCTAGAACCTCCTTTAGCAACTTCTAGAACCTCCTTTAGCAACTTCTAGAACCTCCTTTAGCAGCTTCTAGAACCTCCTTTAGCAGCTTCTAGAACCTCCTTTAGCAGCTTCTAGAACCTCCTTTAGCAGCTTCTAGAACCTCCTTAGCAACTTCTAAAACCTCCTTTAGCAGCTTCTAGAACCTCCTTTAGCAGCTTCTAGAACCTCCTTTAGCAACTTCTAGAACCTCCTTTAGCAGCTTCTAGAACCTCCTTTAGCAACTTCTAGAACCTCCTTTAGCAGCTTCTAGAACCTCCTTTAGCAACTTCTAGAACCTCCTTTAGCAACTTCTAGAACCTCCTTTAGCAACTTCTAAAACCTCCTTTAGCAACTTCTACAACCTCCTTTAGCAGCTTCTAGAACCTCTTTTAGCAACTTCTAGAACCTCCTTTAGCAGCTTCTAGAACCTCCTTTAGCAGCTTCTAGAACCTCCTTTAGCAACTTCTACAACCTCCTTTAGCAGATTCTAAAACCTCCTTTAGCAACTTCTAGAACCTCCTTTAGCAACTTCTACAACCTCCTTTAGCAGATTCTAAAACCTCCTTTAGCAACTTCTAGAACCTCCTTTAGCAACTTCTACAACCTCCTTTAGCAGATTCTAAAACCTCCTTTAGCAACTTCTAGAACCACCTTTAGCAACTTCTAGAACCTCCTTTAGCAACTTCTAGAACCTCCTTTAGCAACTTCTATAACCTCCTTTAGCAGCTTCTAGAACCACCTTTAGCAACTTCTAGAACCTCCTTTAGCAGCATGTAGAACATCCTTTAGCAACTTCTAGAACCTCCTTTAGCAACTTCTAGAACCTCCTTTAGCAGCTTCTAGAACCACCTTTAGCAGCTTCTAGAACCACCTTTAGCAACTTCTAGAACCTCCTTTAGCAACTTCTAGAACCTCCTTTAGCAGCTTCTAGAACCACCTTTAGCAACTTCTAGAACCTCCTTTAGCAGCATGTAGAACATCCTTTAGCAACTTCTAGAACCTCCTTTAGCAACTTCTAGAACCTCCTTTAGCAGCTTCTAGAACCACCTTTAGCAGCTTCTAGAACCTCCTTTAGCAACTTCTAGAACCTCCTTTAGCAGCTTCTAGAACCTCCTTTAGCAGCATGTAGAACATCCTTTAGCAACTTCTAGAACCACCTTTAGCAACTTCTAGAACCTCCTTTAGCAACTTGTAGAACCTCCTTTAGCAGCATGTAGAACCTCCTTTACCAACTTCTAGGACCTCCTTTAGCAGCTTCTAGAACCTCCTTTAGCAGCTTCTAGAACCTCCTTTAGCAGCATGTAGAACCTCCTTTAGCAACTTCTAGAACCTCCTTTAGCAGCTTCTAGAACCACCTTTAGCAACTTCTAGAACCTCCTTTAGCAACTTCTAGAACCTCCTTTAGCAGCATGTAGAACCTCCTTTAGCAACTTCTAGAACCTCCTTTAGCAGCTTCTAGAACCTCCTTTAGCAACTTCTAGAACCTCCTTTAGCAACTTCTAGAACCTCCTAGATGAACGATGAAGGGAGACAGAACCTCCTCTTCCATCGCTTTGGAGAACATTTGGTCCAACTGTTCTTTCCAACATTGCTTCAGTTCACCGAGGTTCCAGCTCAGCTCTCTGAAGGTCCAGACACGCAGAGGCTAAGGTCTGGACTTTGACTGGGCCACTGTAACATCTCTATTTTCTTTTTCAACCCTTCTGTTGTAGATCCAGTTTGGACCAAGCTTCAGCTGTTGGAAAGATGGACTCACATTTGACTCAAGAATATTTTGGTCTACAGAGGAGATCCTGGTCCACTCAGTGACTGCAAGGTGCCCAGGTCAAACATCTGTTCAGAGGACACTGTCCCAGAAGTCTTGTCCTTCATCCAGATGTAGCTCCATAAGCCAGGTCCTGGTGCCATCTTGTTTTTAGAGAGAAGAGGCTTTCTCCTTCAACTCTTCTAAACACCCATGCCGGTTCAGTGTCATGACCTGTAACCTTTAACCTGCTAACCGAGGCCTGTAGACACAGACCTGGAAGCTGCCAGAACTCTGTTATAGAGATGTTCACCTTGATGAGGACCAGTTGGTAGCATCCTATTCACAGTGGGGGAGTACTTAGTTTTTCCTTCACAGCTTTTCCATTTTTGCTTCTTGTTTGTTAAATAATTACAGAGCAGAATCTGTTGTGTTTTTACACTTGAGGTTAGAATGAAATAATTTCAGAACCAGAAAAATATTTTTATTATTGCCTGATACGTTAAACCCTACAAATGAAATGGGGTGTACTTTCTTTTTGCCATGTCTGTGTATAAATAAATAAAAAGCAGCGTTAAAGAACAGGAGATACTTACGGAGACAGTAGAGCTGGGGGTGTTGGTGCCGTACCCAGAGGAGGGCAGCGAGGCCAGAGACCAGCGTCGGCCATCAGTCCTGGAAGCAACATTTCAACCAATCAGGATCCGTCAAGAAAACGTTCAAAGAAACAAGATGAGGCACCGCAACATTTGTTTAAAGGAGAGTTAAAGGTGCAGCGAAACTTTCACTAAGCCTCTGCAGACAAGGAGCATGAAGTTCATCCAGTCCTCACCTACAGAACCGCTGGATTTCACATTTTCAAACATGGTTCTGTTTGACTGGTTAATGTAAACCAGCTGATCTGCTCACAGTCATCAAACCCTCCACAAGGACTGAAAGGAGACCAGACACCACGTGTTCCCGGCACCGGAGAACAGACAGGCTGGTTTCACAGGTTCTGTAGAAGCAGTGAAGGAACTTCTTGTTCCCAGAAACCGTTCTGTTCAGATGAAGCTGCAGGTCTGACAAAGAATCCAGATCCTGTCAACCCAATCAGGTTGTTCTGATCCGGATACGTGTATGTTTGAGTAAAAACTGTGGCCTCCACACCAGAGGAGCCACGGGAACACGAATCTGAAGCTGCAGATTTAATATCAAACTAAAACAAGAGAAACTGGCTTCAAATTTGGAAAGAATGTTTGAAGATGTTTTAATCTGCTCCTAAAACCTGACCTGAGTGAGCTTCATCTCAGAAGAGAGCCAGAAACAGGCAAAATGTGGACGTTAAAAACAAATAGAGAGCTGAGGACTGGGTGAAATAAAAGTATTAATCACATTTAACTGGGAGACAGGTTTTCAGCTGAGAAAGACAAAAATCCCCCCGCAAGATGAACGTGGGTCACAGACCCCTGTAACCTCTTAAAGGCTTTCTGAAGCTCTCTCAGATCCTCTCAGATGTGCTCATTCACAGCTGAACTGTAAGTTTCATGTGTGTGTTGTTGATGAAGGTGAGCACGCTCAGCCATGCAGGGAGGGAGGGAGGCGGCAGTGAGAGGGAGGGAAAGGTGTGAGGATTGTTACCTGTCGGCTCTGTGTCCGTGGCTGTGAGGAAAACAAGACAAGGTTTGGTTTTATCCAACTGCCTGCAGCTCTCTCATATTATTCACCACAACTCCTCAGACACTGAGCTCACAGAGTTTACAGCTGAAGCCTCCTGGATCAGGATTTAGTATCCTGATCCGCCGAAATGTTTTCCTGCTGAAATCAGAATCAACTATATGATGAAAAAATTCAAAATAAACTAAATAAATCTTATTCTCAGGTTTCTTTCCTGTCAATCCTGTCTGTCATATGAAGCGCCACCACATGGTGTCACTGTTGTCCCAGAAACGAGCAGCAGAGGTCAGCAGCAGGACAGTGATGGATTTCCAATTTAAATCAGCAGTAACACTCGCTCCCACTGCTGCACCTCCACAAAAGGTTTGACAGGTTGTCATGGAAATACCGGGGGGTTTCCATAGAAACACAATCATATTTATGCAGAAAGTTGATCTTAACTTTAGAAATTTGGATCAGGACTGGATCAGAGCTGGGAGATAAGAGTTTATTAATCTTGGTCTGAGTGAAGCATCAATATCTGTAGCTCAGCTTCAGCTTGACTTCTCCCAGACTCCGACAGTGAAGCTGCTCGTCCATCTGGGCTCCATACATCACTTTATGGGCTTCAGATTTCATGTAAACATCAGCTAACATGTGTGACCACCCCTGCAGTGAGCTAAACCGGGTCTGATCCGATGGTTTTGTAACAACTTGCAGGTTAGCATGAAGAGCTCACCTCCGAGCAGGAACGAAGGAGAAATGTGCAGCTGTGTTGGGGGAGAAGTTGCGAGGGCTGTCCAGTGGGCTGGTGCCTGAAAAACAAACCAAAATGAGTCAGACTGAAACTGTGCTTCAGTTGAAGTTTATTCATCTTCGTGGTTCTTGGACTTTTCTCCTGAAGCAGCGTTCTGTGCAGGTTTGGATGCTGTTCTGCTTCTGTCCGTGGTTCTGAAAGCTCTTCCTTCCTGGGCAGAAAGGGGTTAAACCCACCAGATTTCCCCCTGCAGGTGTTGTGTTGTTAAAATGTTACAGATTAGTATCTGCATGAAGTCCTGCACCTAATGCCACATTGTTGCTGCTACAGAGTAACAATTTAATACAGCGGTGAGATGCGATTATTAATTAGAGGGTTTTGTTTTAACTAATTGTGATAAATCACTTTTTTATGAAATGCCAATATATGACACAATAAACAACATTTTTAATACGCAAACATACATAGAAAGATAAACTCTACTATGAGTTGCATTCCTCTCCTCACAGTATTTCTATGTGGAAAGATGAAAAAAAAGAAATTTTATTTGGAAATTAAATTCATTTATTACATAAAAAAAAAAAATAATCAAGCTTTTTCTTAAAGGCTGCAAACTGGGATCAAACTGATTTTTTATAACGGATCCATCTCTTCAGATTTATCCGATATCTGTGCATTTAGATATTGGATGTAAAGGCTTCATGCATGTCCTCTTTTTTATTTTATGTTCTCTGACTTATGAGCCTCAAAGAGGTCGTTCACTTCAGACCCGTTTCTGCCGTCCATCAGCGCCAGTGACCCAGAAAGGTTTTATTAGTAACCTGAAACCAGTAAACAAACATCAGGCAAACTCTGACTTTTTAATACCAGAAATCTAAAACTAAATTTGAATAACTGCATTATCTTCAATCCAAAGCGGTGTTATTTAGGTTATATATTTGCAGGAAGAGTAATTATAGTAACACACTTTTAGACTCTTTTTTTTAGACTCTTAATAGAGTTTGAAACTAGATTGACTGTGACCTACTTTTGCAAAACCCAAGAACTATTCCTGCATACGAGACGCATACTAATGTAATATCTGCTTTGTGCTTCAGTGACGCTCTCCCTCCAGGGAAGGTGAGGCTCAGATAAGAAAATGCAGCAATAATTGGGGAGGAGGTGAAACAAGAAGGAAGCTTTGAATATCTTTAGATATCAGTTTGTTTCAGCCTCTGACTGTCATTCTTTATACCCTTTATTTCAGAGTCAGATTTGTTTATCAGACGCCAGAGCCCCTGCAGAGCTGCCCATCATCCTCTGACCTTTTCCCAGTAACAACCTGCTGGAAACCAGCAGGAGAGCAGGAAGCTTAGTGGCAGAGAAGCAAAACAAAGAGAAAAATAACTGAATGTACAGAAAACTAAGTGAACAATCTTTGAAATATGATGTTTTATTTACCAGAAACAAATGAAAATCACCTGGTTTTAAATGGCTCTTAAAATTAGATAAATGAGATAATCTATCAGAACATTTATGGAAGATTAATCCACCAAAAGGAAATACAAAACTAGTGATAAAATAAACCTGTTTTTGCTGCTTCCACAGGAACACGAAGAAACGATCAGGCAGGTGGTCATCATCTGTGTCAGGACCTCTATGAATGCAGGAGTGTGTTTGTTAATCTTAGTTTCACCTCTCATCCAACAGGTTTCTTCAGTTCTGAACATGGTTGGAAGCAACATCTCCCCATGTTTGGGGCGATGAGTCAGGGGTGCAGAGTAGGTGTTTAAAAAATTAAACCTGAGACCACCTCCTCCGTTTACTGTTGGTTCTTTATGGAAGAGGAAAAGTAGGTCCAATGACCCACACGTCCTAATGGCCCTATTAGTGACCTTCACAGCCCTATAAGTGTGACTGTTTTGAGCCTGTTACGTCTAACCATGTCCAGAAATGAAGAAGCTTGTGGGATGAAAGGTGACATGTCTTTAAGAAATGAGTAGAAGTTGAACACCTCTGGATGACTGAGAATCTCCTCGCTCTGGAACAGATACACAATGGTAAGTTGGATCAGGAATGACCAGTGCTTATGGTTATGAGCAGGGGTGAAAGTAGTTTTAAATTCTTGCCGGTACTTAGGGGCGGAGCTAGAGGGGGGGTATCAATATTTTACTTTACTGTAGGCTGTCTGTATAAGGCAGAAATTAGGATATCTTGACAATGTAGAAATATACACACACATATATATATATATATATATATATATATTTCAAATGTTAAAGAACTTGTATGAAACAACGATAAACCATTTTCATCAACTTTTCTTCAGTTTCCGTCTTTTCTTTTGAACAGAGAAGTTATTGTTCTCTGCTTTTTGGTCAAAATCTCCCAGTCCATTAAATCAAACGCACCGATCTCCTTGACAACCGTTCTGTTTCGGAGGTAAGCGCGCATGCGCTCTCGTGTAGTGTATAAAATCTCTGGTCATAAGCGGTGTTTTCGAGCTGTACTGTATTGTTGTAATTCAGGAAAATAACATGAAACACAACTAGTTTCTCTCCCTGTTCTTTTAACTGGGGTATTTAGCATCGAGCAGACAGACATTAAACGTAGCGGTGCTCGTTTTAAACGCTGGCCGTTCATAAAAACCTCGAGCTCCGAGAGGAGAGAAGCAAAGCAAGAACATTGAGGTTCCAGCAAAGCAGAACAGTTCAGAAACTATCTGGAATGAGGGGAAAATAACTTTATTTATAAACAGATTAAGTCGTGTTGTAGACTACCTATTGGTAGCGGATCTGATCTTCTTTGTGTGCTCGTGAATTCTTGCAGACATAACTGGTTCTGGATGACGGCTTCATAGCAGACAGCCGTTCTTCCCTCTTCCCGGTACTGTGTACCGGACCGTACCGGCTCACTTTCACCCCTGGTTATGAGGGCATTTACAACTGATCTTAGGTCCATTGTTAGAAACCAAGATTATGCCCCAGAAAAAAAAACATCTCAGACAGCAGCCAATTGTCCCATGAGTGGACGTCCCAGCAGGTTCAGTGAGTCAGAGAGTGAAGCTCAGACTCTGTAGGCCTCAGTTTGCAGGTTAAGGTTAAAGTTCATGTCAGGGCAGTTAGAAACAGGATCAGCGAGTTACAACTGAATGAAGGTCAAAACATCTGGAACAAAGTTGTTTGGACACATGAGACCAAAGGAGATGATTGGTGATAATGCTCAGATTCAGCATAAACACCTCAAACCAACTGTGAAGCACAGGGTGGAGGACTGACCCATATCATTCACCCAGCCGACCAAGAACAATCTGTCTGACAGCTGAAGCTTGGTCCAAACTGGGTCTTAAACAGAACAATCATCCTAAACAGCAGCAGATCCACAACAGAATGACGCTGAAAATGAATCAAGAGGTTACAATGACCTAGTCAAAGTCCAGACCGAACGTTTATTGAAATATGGTGGTGGGACCTTCTAAGAGCTGAGCAGAAACAAAGGTCTACGGACTTGAGTGAACTGGATGGACCAGAACCCCTCCACATGAAGTCATACAGATGATGAGTATCTGTGTGACTGAAGCCATGATGGGATCTGTGATTACTGCCAGGGTGAGAGAGAAGCAAGGAGCTTCAATCTCCTGTGGTTCCAGTGAATGGCTTTCCAGCTCACCTTCCAGGATGAAGAGCTCCCTGCTGTAGTCCAGGTTTCTGTGAGGATCTCATCAGAACCGGGACGAGCTCCAGATGAAAACAGGACAAATGTTCAGTGTGTGTTTTCTGGTGTGAGTAACAGCCTCATTAATTAGAGATATTTTAATTAGCAGCGTTTGCTTCCCCGACGAGGTGAAGGACACAAAGTGACACGACTGTTAAGCTGACTGTGGGACAAATGGCAGCGTTACCACGGCAACACAGCATCTCAGAGGATGCAGAGAGGAGAAGATGGAGAGTATTACTGATACAAAACCAGAGAGAAACAACAACACAGTTCCTGCTGATCGCATTTTTGCTCAGATCTATTAATGTTCAAACAAGAACATATAAAAGAAGCTTATAATAGAAAATCTATTTTCAGGTCAGGAAAATTGATGTTTCTAACTGATGGTCCAACCCCTCTTCATCCCCTCAGAACAAATGTTCCTCCCTGCTGGTTTTGTTGTGAAAGGGACCTCATTTCTACCAACAAACTCAACATTTATTTTTAATCGAAGTGTGTTTTCACACCAGGAAAGTCCTTTGGTCCGCTTGTTTGGTCCGGACCAAAAGCGAACTTTATTTTTTTCATTTGGTGCGGTTTGTTTTCACATTGTACTTTTTTCAAGTGAACTATAACTTGTAAACAAAGCCACGCGGGTGACGATCATTGTTCCCATTGGACAGAAATGACGGGGGCGGGACAGAACACAGACCCGGAAATGGAGGAAAACATCTGTATTCGAGCTGCGTTCAGCTCCTCTGTTCTGCATATTTATGCCGTTATTACAGCTGCAATATTATTGTGAGGCTGAAGAGCAGCTCATTTAACACAGACATTGAGACGTTCCATTTATAATGTTGGAACCCTGTTGGAGAACGCGTGCTGAACACCGACGTTCTCTACGTGCTGAACACCGACGTTCTCTACGTGCTGAACACCGACGTTCTCTACGTGCTGAACGCCGACGTTCCCTACGTGCTGAACACCGACGTTCCCTACGTGCTGAACACCGACGTTACGTTCCCTACGTGCTGAACGCCGACGTTCTCTACGTGCTGAACGCCGACGTTCCCTACGTGCTGAACACCGACGTTACGTTCCCTACGTGCTGAACACCGACGTTCTCTACGTGCTGAACGCCGACGTTCTCTACGTGCTGAACACCGACGTTCCCTACGTGCTGAACACCGACGTTACGTTCCCTACGTGCTGAACGCCGACGTTCTCTACGTGCTGAACGCCGACGTTCCCTACGTGCTGAACACCGACGTTACGTTCCCTACGTGCTGAACGCCGACGTTCTCTACGTGCTGAACGCCGACGTTCTCTACGGGCTGAACGCCGACGTTCTCTACGGGCTGAACGCCGACGTTCTCTACGTGCTGAACGCCGACGTTCTCTACGTGCTGAACGCCGACGTTCTCTACGGGCTGAACGCCGACGTTCTCTACGTGCTGAACTCCGACGTTCTCTACGTGCTGAACACCGACGTTACGTTCCCTACGTGCTGAACACCGACGTTCCCTACGTGCTGAACACCGACGTTCTCTACGTGCTGAACACCGACGTTCCCTACGTGCTGAACACCGACGTTCTCTACGTGCTCAACACCGACGTTCTCTACGTGCTGAATGCCGACGTTCTCTACGTGCAACAAGCCAGTAGCGTTGCTAAGCAACACACTGCTTATCAGGTAGGATTACCTTTCAACACACATCTTTGCTACCGGCTACGGTGGCTTTTTAGGTCCAAAGAGACGTACGCTTTTTGTAGTTGGTTCGGATCGGGGCCGGTTTGTATTCAGACCACAAGCGCCAGAGTCCGTTTGGAAGCGGACCGAGACCACCTCAAAAAGTTGGTCTCGGTCCGGTTGTTTGGTCCGGACCAGGGTTCGCTAGAGTGTATTCACACCGGCACAAAAGGTCCGGACCAAGGGGGGAAACGAACTCTGGTCCGTTTAAAGTGGACCAAAAGTGGCAAGGTGAATACACCCTAAAGGTCGTTTGTCTTTACCATCCAGCAGGGGGCGCATCAGTCAGCAATCATGTTTTAATCTTTGTCTTTTTTCTTCTTAAACATACGATAAATTATTTAATCTAAAAAACAACCCTGGAGGGTTGCGATGTGTATTTGTAATGGATAAAAAACTACATTAACGTAGTACAGTTGGTACTTTCATGAGCAGAAACAAAGAACCTGCTGAGCCCTGGTTGCCGTGGTGATTTCCACCAGGCACTGCATTAAAAACTGTGAGCATATAGAAAAGATTCTGACCCACACGGGTCAGAACCTTCTGGTGGCCTTACATGTTCAATTTTATGCAAGTGTTTTAAACAGAAGATCTGAGAGGTTAAACAGAACCTTCAGGTCCAGTTTGGGAAGAAAACATCTGCCTTCTGCACTGATTTGTCTTCAGCAGCAGGAGACATAATGGCTTAAAGGAGACAAAGAACCAGGTTTAGATGTATAAACTGTACCTGTGGAGATAAAAATGTGGATGTTTTCACACCTGAGGTGTTTGGTCCATTTAAATCGAACTCTATATATATATATATATACACACACACACACATATATAGAGATTGATAGATATTTGTGTTTCACCGATGACGTGATCCGTTGTCACCTCTCTGTCAAATATAACTGAGGATATAAATGTATATTTTTCCATTTTCACATCCATCCTGCAGCTCTTCTCTCGTCTTTGTTAAACTCCTTCTCCTTCATCTCTCCATCTATCCTCCTGCTACCATCCATCATCATCATCGCTACATTTCTGTCCATCTGCAGGATGGAGGAGGTTGGATTTCTGTGCTTGTCTTTTATGCTGTCAGCCGCGTTCAACAAAAACTCAGTAAACGCAGGTTTCATATGCTGCCACACACACACACACACACACTGAATACAACACTGAGTGTGTGTTTGGTGAGAAGCTGCTGACAGGCCCCATGACAGCGTTTCCTCAGAGGTTTTTGAAGAACATTTTAGTGCAGCTGAAATCTGTTTTAGAAACATATTTCCACATCCTAAAGCTGGCCGACACCTTCAGCTTAAAGCTGAAACCATGAAACGTTGGAACAGAGTAAAGCTGCTGTGGGATAGTTCATCTCTTGAATAAATGATTCTCAGTCATTTAATAAACTGCACTTAAATAACCACAAACATCTGAACACGTTCCTTGCTCCTGTTCCAGTCATTTTGTATTTAATACCATCTGTGTCTCAGACAGTTCTGGGCAATAAAATTATTTCAAAGATTTACTGAGAAACAGAAAATATCAATAAGAACGATAAAATAGGCTTAAAAATTCCTAAAGACAGATAATACATGTGGCCTAACACATGTCAGAGTTTTCACATAAAGAGATTGCAGACTTTACGTGCATTACTTCCTAAACTTTAAACAGTACGCTAATGGGATTTATACATCAATTTATTCTAGTTGAGAAGGTTTTCATTATTAATCTATAAAATCCTACAATTCTTCAGCAAATTCAGTGTTTAAGACAATTTCTGAACATAAATCTCATGAGTTTTTATTAATGTTGAATTACCTGTTTTCCTTTGTTCTTTAGAAACAGAAACTTGTCTTTTAATTTCAAACTATTTCACCAAGGATCTGAATTAGTCTAAATGTTTCACTGCAACACCTCCCCCTGCTGGTGAAATACACACCTGTCAGGTACAGGTGATTGCTGGGTGTAAAAACTTGTATCTTGTGTTGAATCGCACCCTGTGTCTTGTTTTTACTTTCCACTGTTATCTTTTTCTCACCAGCCCATAAATAAAGACTGGGAGCCTCATTCTGTGTAGTTGCACTGCAGAGTGTTGCTACCTCTTACTGCAGAAAGATAACAGAGACTCTGTGTCGTTCCTCTGAGTTTGACTAATTAATACCTAACATTAAATTGGTCCTTTGAGCCGGAGAATTGAACTAACCTAGGCTTCTATCTTTGCAGTGACCGAAGGATCCCTGGGAACCGCTGACGCCGAGGAAGCGCCACCGTGCAGCCACGCCTAGGCTTGGTGGCTGAAAGCCCCGCGTGTGAATTATTGCTTCGCTCGACGCCGGGTGACTCTGGGGGTCTGGAGAGTCACCTAGAAGTCAGCTCAGAGGTGAGACATTTTGTTTAATATTAAAGAAAGATTATGACAAGTCGCTGGTAGTGTCTCGCCGTAAGGAGACAACAATTGGGAAGCTATTATTCCAGCGGAAAGGAATAGCGATAAATTAGGTAGTATTCCGCCGTAAGGGAATGAAACTAAGTGTTGAGAAATAGTAGAGCTCATAAAATCAACCAGGTTAACCTAAAACAACTGTGGGGTAATTAAAATACTAACTGTGTGACTGTGTTGTGTGTGTTTGGAGGACTAAGCATTTACAAAGAATCATAGCAAGACTCTGCTGGTCCTGTGTTTTCTTTTGCCCGGACAGAAAGACGTACTTTGGTGATTTATGGGAGGAACAGGACGGGTTTCATCCCTGAAAATTAACAACGCTGTGGACTAGTCGCAGTAGAAGGCCGTGTTAATGTCCTCTCCTTAAATCTCATGTCAGTGAACTTCTATTCGGGACATTTATAGTTTGAAGAAAAATAACGAAGAACAATGGGGAAGGGACAGAGCAAAAGCTCTGATTTAGAAGGAGATGTAAAGTTTATGGAGAACTATGTAGAAGGAGCAGGTATGATCTGTCATAGAGGAATAAAAGACATGGGTTCTTAGGTAAATTAGATACTAAAGACATCTTGAAGCTACAGGGAGATTTAAAATTAGAAATCATACAAACTAAGAGCCCAGATAGGAAGGAACAAAGAAAAATCGAGTACAAGCTCTCCGAAAAATGGTTGGAACAAAGCTGAGGGACATGAAACGACAAGAAAAGGGAAAGAAAAGACAGGAGAAGATGGCCGCTGCTGTTCTAATACGCTCTGATGAGGAAACAATTGTGCGTAGGCGGCCAGAACCACAACTACCCGCTGATCACCAACAAGCAGCTGCAGCAGCTGCAGCACCACAAAATAAAAAAGTAAATGAACCAGTTGTAATCCCCAAAGCCCCCACTGGGGACCAGAAAAGCAGAAATGATTCCTTCAAACCAGAAGAAAAAACGGCCTCTAGTTGGCTGTCCCCACAATGAGCCCTGTCTAGTTGGTGGAACACAGGGGTGCAAACTAGGAGCCAAAATAATAAAGGAAAGGTTAAAGGGGCACCTTTGTACCCAACTGACCAGCTAGGGGCCCACGGAAAAATATTCCATCCCTCTGGAGAAAATCTAGCTGAAAATGCATTTCCCATGGTTGAAGTAGCAAATCCAAACCCCGGTACTGCGGATAATCCACAGCCACCAACTATTTTAGTATATAGGCCATGGACCCAGGAAGACAGATCAGCTGCCCTGAAGGGTATCCCACCAATACAGGAAGGTGTAGAAGAGTTCTTAGCAGCTATTACTGAACTAAGAGGGAGTTTTCATCTTAATGGCAGAGAGATGCTCCAGTGCTTCACTCAGTTATTCAGCCACCGATGGTGCAGGATAGTAGGCGACTATACAGGATGTGATGCCGTGGGTCAACCATTGGAACAGTGTTCACCAGCACTGCAGGATGCCTTAAACCCACTTTTTGAAAGAATTCGAGGAGTTTATAGACAGGTTATGGTAGGTTATGGTAGGTTATGGTAAAATCTCACAATGTAAACAGAAAGATGAGGAAGACCCACAAGATGTTCTGGATAGAATGAGACGAGTATTCAGAGCAAACTCTGCTACAGCGTTTGATGAGACAGAGAATGGAGCATATCAGCAACAGTTAAAAAGAGCACTCCTACAAGGACTAAAACCTGAACTCCAGAGGTACAGAGATAAACACTGGGTCCACCAAAATACCGGAAACATTACTCAGGCCTTGGAGTATGCACAACATGCATATAAAACGCAACAGAATAAAAACCCTGATACATTTATGGTGCAAAATGGCTTAATAGCATTGTACCTTTCAGGGACAAACAGACAAAGGGGAAGGGGAGGATTTAGAGGTTGCGGAGGAAGAGGAGGAGGAGGAGGCCCATGGCACAACCACACCCAGAGTAATGCATGCCTGAGGTGTGGCAAAATAGGGCATTATGCCAGAGAATGTAGAACAAACTTACAAAACCCTGGCGCAAGAGATGAAAACTGCTGGTTCTGCAATGAGCCAGGACATTTTGCAAGAGAATGTAATGAAGAGTGCGTACACAACCCCAATTCAGCCCAAAATTGACAATTAAAGAGACAGCCTCTGTCTCCTCCAGTAACATGGAGGAAATAGATATACAAGCAGCACTGGAGCTCATTGCACTTCATAAAACCCAAGATCTGCCATATAAAAATATATTGATCAATAATAAAGTATATAACTGCTTGTGTGACACAGGAGCAAGCAGAACCGTGTTAACTGAACCCCCACCCAAAGTAAAATACTCTGACACAGCAGAACACGTCAGATCAGCAGCCGGTACATCAGAGGTCCATTATTTAAGCACACCAGTAACTATAACAGAGCCTGAAAAAGGATTCACTTGCCAGGCTCCTGTTTTGATCAGTCAGAAATGTCCAGTAAATCTGCTGGGAAGAGACATTATGCAGAAATTACACATAAACATCGTGTCTACAGAGACAAGTATGAAAGCTGTGGTTGAGGAGGGAGCCCTAGTTGTACACGGGTCCTCACAACCACACTATTACTGGTCCCTAGATTTAGGGCCCACACCAACAGCTCGAGAACTGCTGAGAAAAACAAACTTTCCAACAAACTCAATACATGCCAGATACTGAACTTCATGTAACTCTGAGATATAAAAACACTCCAGGATCAGATTATCAGTATGATACTATTTTTCACAGAGAAAATAATCTGACTGTTACCATTCAGCATCTGTATGTTGACCCCAAAACAGGGAAATCTTCCACCTCAATCAGGAAGACAGCTCCAACGGTTTAAAGACAGTACACCTCATCTATCATTAACTAAACCTGTGGGGGGTCAGTGGAAAGAATTAGAAAACTTTATACAGCGTGCTGAAAGAGGGAGATATGAGGCATTAACAAGCTCTGACTGGAAAGTAGATCCTAACACAGGAATCTGGAAACTCACTCTAGGGTGGATAGTCAAAGTTCATCCAAAGACACATTTGGATGAGGCAAAGTGACAGATACAGGGCCGAGCTCAAAGCAAAGAGAGCAACAGGAACCCTGCCTTAGCTGCTGTCCCACCTGAACTGTGGTCCCAATCATCAACTGATGTAGGACTTATAAAAGGGTTTCTACCATATAAGGTTAAATTAATATCTGAAGAACGGCCAGTAGTTCGCCAGTATCCCTTGAAGCCAGAAGCTGAAGAAGGTATTAAGCCAGTAATACAAGATATGTTGAAGTCAGGAATATTAAGGGAAGCACCTGATGCTACATGCAACACACCTATCTTTCCAGTACAGAAAGTCAGCACAGGAAAGTGGAGGATGGTTCAGGATCTTAGACCAATAAATAAAATAGTGGAGCATGCAGCTCCTGATGTCCCAAACCCCCACACATTGTTACATTCACTAACCCTGGATAAAAATATTTCTCAGTGGTGGATCTTAACAATGCCTTCTCTACAGTACCGCTGCATGAAGAATCACAGCATTTGTTTGGTTTCCAATTTAAAGGGAAAAAGTACACTTATACCAGACTACCACAAGGCTTCAGTGAGAGCCACCATGTCTACACACAAGCATTAAGATATTCAATGAGTACCTGCATAATACCTGAGCACAGTCAGATCCTGCTGTATGTGGATGATATCCTTATAGCCTCTGATACCAAAGAACACTGTGAAGAAGGCATGGTAATGGTTTTAAAACACCTCCACCAGACAGGACACAAACTTCTAGAAACAAACTGCAGTTTTGTAAAGAGGAAGTGATTTATTTGGGACACATGCTATCACAGCACTGCCGCTCCCTTCTAAGCAGCAGAAAGAAGGCAATACAAGAAGCCCCAAAACCACGAACTAAGCAACAAATGATGTCCTTTTTGGGACTGTGTAACTTTTGTAGAGAATGGCTGCCAGACTATGCAGCCATTGTCCAACGTTTGCAATCTATGGCAAAGACATGACATTAAAAGACAAAATCACATGGATTAAGGAGGGATTCAGAGCTAAGAAATCTGCTTCAAACAACAGTCACCTTATCTCTGCCAGATTATAGTCAACCATTTACACTTTGTGTAGACGCCAGCCAGGGTTATATGAAAGCAATATTAACCCAACCATTCAGATCCAAAGACAGGCCTTTAGCATTTTATTCTAAAAAGTTGGATCCGGTTGCAGCTGGATTCCCAGTTTGTCTGCAGGCCTGCACAGCAGCAGCAGAAGCTGTGAAGCAAACAGCTGAAATTGTGCTGTGCCATCCACTCACACTGAAAGCTCCTCATTCAGTCTCGTTTGTCTTGCTACAAACCTCACTTCCCTTTTTGACACATGCAAGACATATCACATTGACCTCATTGTTGCTCTCACAACCAAATATAACTCTGCAACACCTCCCCCTGCTGGTGAAATACACACCTGTCAGGTACAGGTGCTACTGCAACACCTCCCCCTGCTGGTTACCACCGACCAAAGTGTGTCCAGAGAGGAGGTGCAGGTGTTACCTGTGTGTCCGTGCAGAGGTGAGTGCGGTCGAGGAAGAGTCGGGGAGGTGCTGGACGTCACAATCAAACTCTTCCTGTTGCTCGCTCGACAGCTGTGGACACAAACAGATCCAGGTTAGTGATTCTGTCTCAAATCCTCAACCAACACTGCTGTGGAAAAGTTGCAATGAGCCACACAGAATTCCAGCTTTTTCCTAAATGTTTCCCAGTCATCTGATCCGTTTCCAGAACTGAGACCCCTGCAGTGCCTCATCGATACCAGCAGGTGTCCACAGCAGCTGTCAGATACGTGCAGATGGATCACGGCTCTGACGGCTGCTGCACGCAACCTTACACGACTCACAGGTCTGAGTTATTGATGGAAGCATTACAGACCCGACTCATTTACACTGCAGCTGTGAGGAGAGTCACAGTTGATCCAGAGACAGTAATACCAGAGTGAAGATCAGCCTAACTACCCCACTTCCTGAAGGTAAGATCTGCACTATGGCTACAGCAACTCAGACAGGACAATTACTGTTATTTGTTAAAGACACCCAGGAGAAATGTGTGGCCTCATATATTTAACTGCAAATACAGAAGCTCGGAAGGGCCAAACTCAGAATGCTGTGATGTTTCCACAGAAAAACATAACTTACAATAATTCTCGTTTCTTTATGTCCTGAGACATTTTATACAAGTGGTAAAAACTAAAAGGTCATGAAAACACAACACTGTGAATGTTTCAATGCCTTTATTTTACTTCCACTAAGAATAGAAACCAAACTGGTTGAAAGCAACCAAACCTGGTCTGATGTCTCAGAACAGGCCTCCATCACTAAGGGAGCTGCGCTAACATTGGATCTGGCTAGGAACAAATGTACGAAAAAATTAAGTGAAATAATTACACAAAGAAAAAGAAAAATAACAGTAATTAAAAAAATTAAAGAACAGAAAGAAACAAAAAAACAGAAAGTGAAATAATGCAATGAAAAAAGGAAATAAAAAATGATATCTATCTATATATAAATAATAACAAAAAATAAATAAATTAGGCATGTTCAATTTCACAAAGGGTTTTTTAAGCAGGAAGAAGTAAAACGTATTTATCACCAGGTCTAGAGTCGTTTTCATCCGACTGTTTTAAAGGTCTCTGTTTCTGAACATAATGTCTCGGCTGCAGCATCCTTCACATCCTTCATCTGCATGTCAGCTCCATCTTCTAACCTTCTCCACATCCACCCACATGGACACTCCAGTCACTAAACAACAGCAGGGCTTCTGCAGGTTCCAGTTTCTATGATGCACTCTATTCCTGAAGGTGAATCATTTTCCCTGTTCACTGGAAAAACGTTTAAACCTCCTCCGGACCACGGTTTAAATCATCTGTTTCAGCCAGCTCTCACTGGTTCCTGGTTCCTTACCTTCCATGTTTTATCAGAGTTATATTTGCAGGAAAACCTGAGCTAAACAGTTTGTTCTGGCGTCAGACACCAGTGGGAGTGTGTTTATTTCACCATATGTCGCTGTGAGAAAACATCAATCTGCTTTAAATCTGTGACATCTGTCCCCGAACAGAAGGGAAGAGGAGGATCTGAAGTAAGCATCCACCCCTAACAGCTCCAACACACCAGCAGGTGGGGTTCACAATGTTTTCCTGCTCTGCAGTTTACTCTGAAGCCCGGGCTGAGCGTGCTCCCTAATGACTCCAGCTGAGACTTGTTTGGCTGTAATGAGGCCTCCAGGTCCGCCGGCATCAAGCGTGTGTAAAACAACATGTTTATTTACCTGCAGCCTCGCTAACACGAACAGAGACTGAGACCGAGGTACCGATGGGAAACCTGATTAAATTCTGATCATTATTCAGTTCACATGAAGCGCCACTCTGCTCCAAGAGTAAAAAAGTACTTTTCTAAATGAAATCCAAAGCCAAACATGAAGCTACCAGACGGAGAACCGGATCATTTAAAGCCACAGTCACTCTTCTCAGCTGCGAATGAACACAGGCAGCCTCAGATGAAAGGATGAAGGCCAAAACAGGACAGCCGAAGAGGCAGATCAGGAGCAGGTAAAACGGGCAGTATTGGTCCAGAGCAGAGATGTTCCACATCTGGACCTACTTTCAAAGACTAGTTTAGGATAAAAGATGCAGAGAAGAAAATCGTTCTGAGTTGATTTCGAGGGATAGACCATCACAACCGTCTCTTCTCCGTTTTTCAGACTCATCCTCATGCATGCAGCTAGAGAAGCAACGTTTGAAGGAATACAAGCTGGGTTTTCTGCTTTCTTCCTCCCACAGGCGGTTTGGACCCCTGCTGAGGATCAGGAACTTATTATTCTGAATGCTGAGCTTTTTTTCCACCTCTCGTCATTATCAAAGCAGCAGGTTGTCAGGTTAGACAGCTCAAGGACTCCAGTCCTCCTCTGGCTGAAGAAGCTCCCAGAGTCATTCTGGGTTTTACATTAAGATTAGAAAAGAACTCAGATTTTTCTCATAATTCTGATTTTCTACAGTTTAAATGCTTAGTTAGCAGAAGCTAACAAACAATTTTCAGAAAAAAGATGCATCAGTTCTGCAAACTCAAAAACAGGAACGGAGGATGTAAAGTAAGAGTAGCGCATTTGAGTACTAAAAGAAGAAGTAGAGGAAAATCTTAGTAAGAGCACAAAGATGAAGATGAAAGAGTTTCAAACGTCATGTTCTCTTGTCTTTCACATTTTGAAGAGTGGCTAAGGGAACCGGGCCTCCGTGTGAGGACACAAAGTTAACAACCACTCTCATCAACTTTAAACACATACATTTAGTTACTTTATTCTTAGGAATTATTAGAGGTGCCGATCATTGAGTTTTAGAAATTAATAAATAAATACTTTGGAATGTGGACATGTCCTCCATTTAATAAAGACATACAAATTAAAATGAAAAAATATTTAATAAAAGTAAATTTTAAAATGTAAAGTTTGATGCATCTTTATGGAGGCAGAACGCTAAATGTTTCCTACTGAGAACTGAGTGAGTTGAACACAGAGAGAACTTAATAAGGGAATAAAGTCTGAGATTAACAGTAGATTTGAGGCGAATAAACCTTCAAACCAGCAGCAGATTTGTTTCGATTCAACAAACCGTAGTGGCTTTCTCTGTGCAGGAGTCAGTAGGAGTCTCAGTCTCCTTTAAAATTCATATCTGAGACAAACCCAGTCACATCAGGAGCACAGAAGAAGAAATCTAACAGACAAGGTCCATGTTAGTGTGTTACTGTTCCCACTATCACAGGGACTACTTCCTGTCAGAGAAACCTATCCTGGCCTCATCCAACTGGGAAGAGACGTGTCAACTGAGGAAAAGATATCAGATCAATCCTCTCGACCTGAAGCTGCACACCAGGAGGAAAATCGAATAAAAATGATCCTAGTTACATGTGACTCCACATCAAATAAAATCAGTAAAGGCAAGCTTCCTATTTTTCCATCACAATGCAAAACCAGTCCGGCAACCTTCATGCTGGAGCTGCTCCTGCTGAGCATGAAGACGTGCAGAGCAGGAAAAACAAACCCAGAGAAAAATCCCAAAAACCCGAGAGGGAGAGGGAGGACATGCTGGCCGGAGAGCATGGAGAAAACAGACGGTCGTACCTCTGAGAACGCCGCAGCATGCTTCTCTCTGGAAGCGAGAAATTGGAGAGCACCGTCCAGGACTCAGACATGCTGAGGACCGAGCATCGCTCTGACAACGAGCAGGCGCCGACTTCCACCTGTCACACCCGCCGCACTGAGCGCGTGCAAAAGCTGCTGCCAAGTCCGCTGTCTCCCCCTCCCTGCCTCCTCCCTCCCTTCCTGATGCTGCTCTGACTGCTTCGTTCCTGATCCCAGACCAGCCACCACAGATATTGGATGGT
The DNA here is from genome assembly GCF_021462225.1 of Girardinichthys multiradiatus. Taxonomy (NCBI): domain Eukaryota; kingdom Metazoa; phylum Chordata; class Actinopteri; order Cyprinodontiformes; family Goodeidae; genus Girardinichthys; species Girardinichthys multiradiatus. The sequence continues at coordinate 2,168,052 of NC_061802.1, read as the reverse complement.
TGACGCTTTCAGGAACCTTCAGATTCTTCCAACAGGCTCCTTCTTTCCTAACGCTGCAAACAAAGTGACGTCACTCCGTCACACGGCTACTGCAGGTGGAGACATATCAATGAACACTCTCGCTCTCTCTCATTCGCACACAACACAGTGAATTATCACTCACGATTGAAAAATCTAATTATCATAATGATTTTTTAAATAGAGTTCATAATTTCGGAGAAAAACTCCATTAAGTTTGGGCGTATTATGTGGAGCATATACAAGTCCTTCTCAAAAAATTAGCATATTGTGATAAAGTTCATTATTTTCCATAATGTCTCTAAACGAGCTATGAACCTAATCATCTGAATCAACGAGTTAACTCTAAACACCTGCAAAAGATTCCTGAGGCCTTTAAAACTCCCAGCCTGGTTCATCACTCAAAACCCCAATCATGGGTAAGACTGCCGACCTGACTGCTGTCCAGAAGGCCACTATTGACACCCTCAAGCAAGAGGGTAAGACACAGAAAGACATTTCTGAACGAATAGGCTGTTCCCAGAGTGCTGTATCAAGGCACCTCAGTGGGAAGTCTGTGGGAAGGAAAAAGTGTGGCAGAAAACGCTGCACAACGAGAAGAGGTGACCGGACCCTGAGGAAGATTGTGGAGAAGGGCCGATTCCAGACCTTGGGGGACCTGCGGAAGCAGTGGACTGAGTCTGGAGTAGAAACATCCAGAGCCACCGTGCACAGGCGTGTGCAGGAAATGGGCTACAGGTGCCGCATTCCCCAGGTCAAGCCACTTTTGAACCAGAAACAGCGGCAGAAGCGCCTGACCTGGGCTACAGAGAAGCAGCACTGGACTGTTGCTCAGTGGTCCAAAGTACTTTTTTCAGATGAAAGCAAATTCTGCACGTCATTCGGAAATCAAGGTGCCAGAGTCTGGAGGAAGACTGGGGAGAAGGAAATGCCAAAATGCCAGAAGTCCAGTGTCAAGTACCCACAGTCAGTGATGGTCTGGGGTGCCGTGTCAGCTGCTGGTGTTGGTCCACTGTGTTTTATCAAGGGCAGGGTCAATGCAGCTAGCTATCAGGAGATTTTGGAGCACTTCATGCTTCCATCTGCTGAAAAGCTTTATGGAGATGAAGATTTCATTTTTCAGCACGACCTGGCACCTGCTCACAGTGCCAAAACCACTGGTAAATGGTTTACTGACCATGGTATCACTGTGCTCAATTGGCCTGCCAACTCTCCTGACCTGAACCCCATAGAGAATCTGTGGGATATTGTGAAGAGAACGTTGAGAGACTCAAGACCCAACACTCTGGATGAGCTAAAGGCCGCTATCGAAGCATCCTGGGCCTCCATAAGACCTCAGCAGTGCCACAGGCTGATTGCCTCCATGCCACGCCGCATTGAAGCAGTCATTTCTGCCAAAGGATTCCTGACCAAGTATTGAGTGCATAACTGTACATGATTATTTGAAGGTTGACGTTTTTTGTATTAAAAACACTTTTCTTTTATTGGTCGGATGAAATATGCTAATTTTGTGAGATAGGAAGTTTGGGTTTTCATGAGCTGTATGCCACAATCATCTGTATTAAGACAATAAAAGACCTGAAATATTTCAGTTAGTGTGCAATGAATCTAAAATATATGAATGTTAAATTTTCATCATGACATTATGGAAAATAATGAACTTTATCACAATATGCTAATATTTTGAGAAGGACCTGTACTTCCTTGGGGCTTAAACAACGTTATAGGGCCATGGATCCATTCCTAGTTCCTGAATTCTCCAACAGTCAGGTCAGGACTGCAGCTGCATCCTCCTCCTCCTCAGCCAGGCCTTTAGAATGGGTTTTCCATTGTCCATGGACGTCTCTGGAAACAATGAGGTCCTGAAGGCAGCAGATGGTGCTCTAAAATATCTGCCGGATTTTTCTGCATTAGGGCCGTCGTCAAAGATGCGGAGATTAGCTTTGCCAAGAGCTCTGTTCCAGGCCATACCATGATACAACCTCCTACCATCACAGAGTCTGGCTGCTGACAACAGGCTGGATGCTCCTCCTCCTCATCACTCCACTTTTTCTAGCAAAGATCTGGAACAGGTTGTTAACAGCCTTCTGCAGCACTGGATGGCAGCTGAGAAGGTGCTGGAGGAGAAACAAGTCTAAAAGGAGAGGGACACTGACTCGGAGGACCAGAGCTTCTGTTCTAGGTGGAATATTGCTTTTATCCAGATTCTATCCTGGTTTTATCCAAATTTGTTCCCAGGTTTTTAGTTTTATCCTTATTTTCTCATTTTATTTCGGTCTGATCACAATCAGAAGTGGCCTTTTTGGATATAATTTCATATTGTAAAGCTGGACAAAGGTTTGCCAAAGTACTCCTTTGACAATGTGGGTCTGTCAGCTGTTGATGGAAGACAGTTCTTGATGCAAAGCCATCTGAGCGATTGGAGATCACACCTTTTCAGCTCGGACTGCTCACTGAAATTCTTCCAGATTCCTCAATCTGGAAGAATTTTGGAGATGTGTTTTAGAATGTGCACTTTTCTCTGCGGATCTGGAGGAGGCACTAATTTTCCAGAAATCTCTTAAAACAGAAACAATCTGCAGCAGAATGTTAGAATCTGATGCATGCAGCTGACTCATGTGGTCCAGGTCAAACTAACTGAATGCCTGCAGAGCAACGTCTGGGTAACTGTTGAATTATTCCTACTTTGAATAATCTTCTCAGTTCTTCAAAGTGTTTCACTATCATTGAAAAACAAATTCTCTGCTTCTCACGGTGAAGCATCCTGATCTAGTCCTAGTCCACTAACATCAACATCTCTACAGTCAGCACTCAGAACCAAACTGGTGGGGGGTCTTACCTCCAGAGGAAAGGGTTTCCTCGCAGGTAAACTGGGGCAGAGAGAGGGCCGTCAGAGGGAAGGAGGGAGGGAGAGGAGGAGGAAGAGGAGGGCTGATTGACAGAGGGATGTAAGGAGGTGGGAGACAGCAGGTGCTGGAGGAGGAGGCTGCTGTTACCGTGGCAACGCAGCTGAGCCGGTGACCAGATTCTGGCGAGAGAGGAGGGAGGAAGACAGGATGAGGAGAGGAGGGAGGAGTGGAGAGGAAACCTGATGTGAAGCTGAGTCTGAACCTGCTCACTTTACTGCGTAGCGCCCTCTGATGGCAATGGGTGGAAACTGGAGCTGCAACATTATTTATTAAACAAAAATGTAACCTTAAAAAAATCCAAACCTTCCAGAACAATGTGTTTCTAAGACTGAAACATATCTTTACTACTGAAAAAATTCAGTCTAAACGAGTATCTGTGTCTGAGATATAAATATATATTTTTGGGAGTCCAAAGCCTCTAATAACTGAATAACTTCAAGGCTTTTTGTTTCACAGCTCATAAATGTCCCATTCAGTGAATTTTTCTGATTATCAGAGATTATCTATCCTGAACCAGGAGGAATTCAGCCTTGAGATATTTATCTCCTCTCGACACTTGTCCCGAATCATGATGCGTTGACTTAACCTCAGAAAAGTCAGCTCTAAACCTGCTGGTGCTGCTTTTTAAAGAGAAAGGCTGTGCTTTAGTTTATTATTTTCTGTCCCTAAACTGAAGATTAACAGGGTGGAAACAATGAGAAGAAATTGAATGAAATGAGCTTCTATGAATAAAAGTGCAACATTTCAGCCTGGAAAGAAAACCACGACGGACGTGAGGTGAAGTTTCAGGATGACTTCACAGCACGGATGGTTGAAGACGGCTCAGACCTGCAGGGCAGGCGGACCTCATGGTGGTGGTCTCCGTGTCCACACCCTCCCCCTGCTGGGTGGGGTAGTCTGGGCAGCCACCTCCTGCTGGGGGATGCAGGGCTTTTCATACATTTTAATGTGCACAGTGTTTTCCTGCATACTGTACGACCATCTGGGTGCAGCGCCACAGTTTCAACACAATCACTAAATTAAACAGATTGGACAATCTGAGCCGGCTGGAGCACACATCGGTGGGGAGAGGGTGGATGGTGGGTGGTGTTCATCAGTTACACAAACTGTGGAGATCTAGAGAAGATCTGCTGGGAGGAGCTGATTCTCAGATAAATGAACTGGATAAATAAGGAATCATCTGGAAAATACAGACGTTCCTTAAAACGTGGAAGCCAACTAATCGATGTTTTTATTCTGTACAATAAAGTTCACAATGAAACTGAACATCAAATACAGTGCCCTGCAAAAGTATTCACCCCCGTTCCTCAGGGCTAAACTGCTCCAGTTCCTTCACGTTGGATGAACAGTGATCTTCTAGTCTAACCACAGATTTTCAGACTGAGATCTGAACTTTGACTAGGCCGTCCCAACATACTTAAATGTCTGCCGATAACACTCAAGTGGTGCTTTAGCAGTCTGCTTAGGGTCATTGTCTTGCTGGAAAGGTGACCCTCCGTCCCAGTCTCAGATTACAGGCAGACTGACTGGTTTGATCCAGAATATCCCTGTATTTAGCACCATCCATCTTTCCCTCGACTCGGACCACTTTCACAGTTTCTGCTGCTAAAAAACACCGCCACATGCATGATGCTGCCACCACCATGTTTCACTGTGGGGATGGTGTTCTTGGGGTGTTGGGTTTGTGCCAGACATAGCGTTTTCCTTGATGGCCTAAAGGTTCTGTTGTAGTCTCATCTGATCAGAGCTCCTTCCTCCATACATGTGGGGAGTTGCCCACGTGCTTTTTAGCATACTTTTAGCAAACTGAAAACATGCCTTCTTATTTTTAACACTAATGGAGTGTACGGCTTATTGGGGTCCTATGGACAGATGCTCCAGTCTTTGTTGTAGAACTCTGCAGCTCCTCCAAAGTAACCTTTGGTCTCTGTGCTGCCTCTCTGATTAATGTACTCCCTGGCCGGTCTGAGAGTTCAAATGGATGGCCCTCTCCTGGCACCGACAGATCAAGTGACACTTGAAGGTACTTTTTAGGGGCTTCATAGCAAAGGGAGTGAATACGTATACACACACACACACACACATATATATATATGTTTCTTTTTTTGTTTTGTTTTTTGTTTTTTTCCAATTTTGTGGAGATCCATCACATAAATAAGATTAAAAACATTTATATTACAGGTTGGAACGAAATAAAAAAGGTAAAAAGCCAAGGGGAGTGAATACTTATATCATGTTGCAGTCTACATCACAATATCAAAAGCACCATCAGTCAATCACAAAGAGCTGCTTGGATACACCATTTGGTTGGATCTAATATTTCCTGCATTCAGTCGCTGCAAGCCTGTAACATCTGTGGTCAGCTGCATGGACTCCCAGGTTTGGTGCCAACACCTGATTTACATCTTAATGACTGAGATGTTACAGCTCAGATAGCCCTGGAGTCATGGCCATGTCAAGCTGTCCTTGTTAAAAGTGACAGATCTGTTTTCTACATGTTGAAATGTCCCCAGTATTTGGTTTATATTTATTAAATTAATCAACAGCTTCAGATTTGTTTCTGGGTTTTCTGCAGCAAACTCTGATAAATTAACAGATTCTCTGTTTCTCTGCTGCAGCCTGAATGACTCTCCCAGCTTTAAAGACATGAACTGGTCAAAGTGATCAGAACATTTTTTAATGTCAAACATGTTCACCATGTGAAGGCTGATGTCCTCATCCTGCTTCAAGTCTGCTCTAAATTTGCCACCATGTCTGATTCTCAAACATCTCGTCAGGCAGCTGCTCACAGCGAAGCTCAGTGATTTTTTTAAATCCATCAACAGCCTGTTCTTTGTTTTGAGTTTGGTGAAAATCAGTTGGAGGTTAGAGACTGAGGGCTGCATGACCATAGAAAGTATTAGAAAGTGATGAAGTCGTCAGGTGTGATATTTGCCAGTTTTGTCATCAGTGCTTCCATCACTCTGTGACCTACAGCCTTCAGATCAATGCCATGAGTGTTTGGTTGGAGCATCTGCTGGTCAGTTGGAGCATCACAATATATGTGATGTTTATTAATAATAATAATAATCATCTTTATTGGTCATAGTACATGTACATTACAACAAAATCTGTCCTCTGCATTTAACCCATCCCTTACAGGGAGCAGTGGGCTGTCATTGTGCGGCACCCGGGGAGCATTCTGGGGCTATGGGTCTTGCTCAGGGACCCTGAGTGGTAATCTGTGGGATACGAACCTGGCCCCTTGTGTGGCCCCTTGTGTCCCCCTCCGGAACACAAACCTCCTGTTCTAACCACTAGGCCACCACTCCCTCTCCCTTATATTGAGCAGCATATTTTTGTTCTTGTTTTTTTACATGTAATTGTTAAAATAAACCAAATTTGACTTTAATGAGTTTAAATTAAGAGGCTCTGATCTAAAACTAAAGCAGATATCAGTATCAGCCAGAAAAGGCCAGATCGGTGCATCTCACCTCTATATCTAAAAAGAAACTTCACATTTTTTAATGGTACACTAAACAGATCCTATTATTCCTGACCTCCACAGGCGACCTTTGGAGCTGTGGGACTTGGTGGACGCTGATCTCCCTCAGAGAGACCAGTGCAGCTGATGACGGGTTTATCTTCCAGCTGCTGGTTCACTCCAACAGATTCTCATGTTTCCTTCTCTTCTTCTGCTGTTTCAGTATCTGTTTTCACTGTGTGTTCCTACAGCGCAAAGTATGCAGGACTAATGTTCCATGTTTACAGCCACCATGACTTGAGGCTCAGCAGAAAAGATGTGTGGATATCAGTTTTCATTAAAACGGCAGTGAATAAATCAGCAGCACCATCTCATGTAATGAACTAGTAACGAAGGTCGGACCGATTGTTTTTGTGATGCTGCAAAAGTTTTAGTTATTAAATTCCCTGTTTTTTTTCTCAGTTCCTTTAACGGCATTTTCTCACTCAAGGTGTTCCTCTAGGATGCGTTTTAGGACTTGTGATGTTCTCTTCGTACATCGTCAGCCTCAGTCATATTTCAGCAAATAAGGAAGAGTTTCTATGTTTGCACTGATCTCCAGGTCGATTTGCCGACTAAATTAGTAAGTATTATTTAACTTAAATGAGTACTGGTCTGTGAGACATTAAACCTGGATGAAGCTGAACTGGATCTGGATTAAAATAGGAGTAAAGAAAATGGTTTTAAAGAAAACTTTCTCTGTCATCAGGGTCTCATTTCTGACAGCTCTCTGTAGAAGTGAGAGAACTTTATGAAGATCGACATCCCTGAAAAACAACCGTGAACATTAATAAAGCATCTCAATCTGTCTACAGAGGTTCGTCTTCCTCTGTTGAAGGCTGTGGGGCCTAAACTATGTTCTGTGCTTCTGATCTGAAGAGACAACATGCCCACCGTTGTTTCATACAACAGTAACCAGCTGAGACCAAACTAAAGTTTAGAATAAAAGTGCTTTCACACCAAACCTTTGGAACGCTTTGTACCGTACCAGAGTCCGGTTTCTGGAGCGGATCGCTGTGGTATGAACCCATCTCGGACTCTGAAATGGACCAGAGAACCGTACCCTCGCATAGTTACAACTGCAAGTCTTAGCACGGTTGATCCAGACTCCGGAGTGGTTCACAGTGTGAATGCGTGCTGGGCCAGCGAACCAAACACAGGAAGAGAGGATGTAAATTAAGAGCAGCTCATTTCAGTAGAAGAAGAAGTAGAGGGAAAACAAAGTAAGAGCGCAAAGACGAAAGAGTCTTGTGGGGCAGCGTGGAGCAGTGAAGAGGTGCAGGTGAACATCTACATCTGAAAACCAAAGTAGCAACAGAAACCCGATGAGACAGACTTTCTGCTTCATGTTTGTCCTTCTCGATCAGAGCAGCATTGCCCCCCGAAACAATCTGTTGCAACTGCATGACGTTGTTTGGTGCGGTCTAAATAATCTCTGTGTGAAAGCAAACTGGGCCAACTGAAAGGGTGAATTATCTCACTTTTACGGATCCCTGGACCGGACCAGCAGGGTGAATGTGCCCAAGAATCCAAATCCTAACAGGCTCAGGAGGAAACACCGTGGATGTGGGGCAGCAGAAAATCACTAATCATTTTCTAAATCAACATGGAAAATGTGATCCCAGGCAGACGAAAGAAGAAGCAGGAAGCACAGATGAGGACTTAAATGAAGTAATTAGGTTGAATTTGGCGTTTTGTCTGGTCTTCTTCCAACAGTCCTCTCCAAGTCCTGTCACTCTTTCACCAGTTCAGGTTGGCCTTAGATGATGTACATGAATGAAGAGAACATCTCAGAACTTCCCTTGGTTTTCCTTTAATAAAGAGAAGCTTTGCTATCTTCCCAACCACACCAAGTCTCCAACATGTCTGGCAGAGTCCCAATGGAGGCTTAGAGGGACAACAGGGGCACGTTGACTTCAAGCCCCCCACAGCAAGAAGGCGTCTCAGGAAAGAGTTAAAGTCTCCGTTCCTAAGTATAAAGAAGAAGACGTCTTGGTTGCAGACTGTTTAAACCACAACATGGTTCTGTGAAAGGAAAGAGTTAACATCTCAGCTCAGTCAACTCCTAGCAACAGTCCTGAAGATGTTCCCCGGACATTACTGCTGGATTCTTCTCCAATGTTCCATGTGAACTCAATCAACATTCCTGCTGCCCAGCTGCTGCAGGAATGTTATTTCCCTATAAATTACAGTTTAATTACAGCATATGTTTGAATGACTCAGCTTTATCGACCATTATTCATCATATGATGCAACAAGAGTAAATCCAGAGTGAATCTGGGAAACTTTCAGCAGGTTAATTAGATCTGCTGAGTGAACTTATTGCTGCTTCGGCCTCCCAAACAGACGCATCTGATCAGTGAGACCAAATAAACTCAAAAGGAACATCTGTCACTATTTACTGACATTTAGAAAAACGCACCAAAACAGCACTGAAGGGGAGAATACTGAGAGAATAAACCTATATACCCCTAAGTCAGTTTTCTATGAAAACTCTTGAGTATTTTTATTTAAATCTGGTTTATTGCGACTTTTCTGTGGAAACGTTTTAGTCTCTAAAAGCTCTTTTAGGACCAGTTTGTATTTATCTTCTCTACTCTTCAGGGTTCCTGCAGCTTTCATAGCAAAATTCCAGATCTTTTTCAGATACAAATTCCCAGAGTTCTCTTTCCCTTTGAAGCTAATTTAATAATAATTAATTTAAAAATGTTGGGAATGAATAAACAACTTGAATTGCCTGAAACCAGCTGGACGAATGGATGGACTGGTTAATAGATGGACGGATGGTCCAGATTTATCTGGATTTGTACCTAACCGGAGTTCTGGACTGTTCCAGACTGCTTGGATCTCGGACCGTCTGTATTGTGCGTCTGTTACATTCACTAAAAAAAAGCAGAACAGACTGTTAATATTCCCGGATTTGGGATCTTATCCTGCCTGTTTATGATTTCTAGAACATTTGGTCCTGACACGGATCCGACCTGAATTCCCTCACATAAACACTGGACTCAGCTCTCTTACTGGAGGCGGAGGTGAGGGGCTCCCGAGCGCTCCTTCCTCCTCTTCATCTCATGTTCTGGGACAAAAGGTTCAGCTGTAATCTGTGATAATCCAGCAGCGTGGAGCAGCTCATCTGTCCGTCACTGCGATCGCTCCCAGCGCCTCCGTGTTTAGAGGGATGACCTCAGTGTGTGCTGCGTTAGGTCACCTGCACACACACTCGGTTCTAGTGGTAAAATGTTCCTTCGGACAGTTGAATTCAAATCCAGAACATGCAGTGGCACATAGATTACACACACCAGCCCGTTCAGGATTTTCCCCTTTTGTTCCTGGAATAATCCAGCGTAAATTATAGAACACAGGAAGAGTCCTGGAGGGCAGATTCCTCTGCTGAGGGTGAAACAACAATCAAAGACCTTCAAGGAGAAGACAGGAGCTCCATGATCCCACAGAACAAAGACGGACCGATCCTCCGGCTGTTGTCCTCCATATTCCCGGTGACGGAGCGTCTTCCCTGGGTGCAGCTGTCCGGTTAATCCCCCTCTGTTCCTGGTGAACTGGGCTCAACCGTCTGCTGTTGGACCAGAAGACAGCCTGAGTCCTCTACAGAGAGACGGAGGGGGGGAGGGACGGGAATCCAACAAGTTTCCTCTGAACTAATAAATCTCCTGGTTTTAATGGTGGAACATCTAAAGATGTTCTGTCTTTTAACATTTATTACATTATTAAAACTAGTTTTAAAATGAACCATTTTACCTTTATTTTAGAGCCAAAGTTACATTTCTATAAACTGCAAAAACAGAGCAGGTTGACCTTAAAATGATTTAATATTTGGGATTTATTAACCTTTGAACCCAGTTTATATTTTTTATGGTTTCAGGTTTTAGTTGTTAAAATAAAATCTTCAGAATCCAAATAAAATCCAAATAAAATGAGTTAATTATATTAAAGTTTAGACTTTGAACTTTTCCAAATTATACTAAGTTAAATTTAGATGATTGATAACATATTATGTTCTGTTAGATAAAGATACAAATAAATTAAGTAAATATGAAAGAATTATATAAAATACCAGGACAAGTAATTGAATATATTTTTATTACATCAAAATAAAAACAGAGATAAAATAATAAATAGAAGCATTAAATACAATTAAAATAAATAGTTTAGATTTTTAAATACATTAAAAGATTAATAGAAATAAAAATACCTAAAACCTAAAATTAAAAAGAACCGTTTTTTTAGACTCAGATTTATGAAAATAAAATGAAATATTCACAGTAAAGTCCAACATTCCCGGATTTGAGATCATTCCTGCCTGTCTTGGAAAACATCAAGTTAAACATATAATTGAATTAAAATAGGCAGAAATAAATTAAAAGGAGTGAATAGACCTCTGGACTAAAACCCGACCTGAGCAGCTTAGAGATGAACTGGACCGAGCGGACCTGACTGGGATATAACCTGACAGAGGAGAACCAGCAGCTGTCTGTCCATGTTCTGGTTTCTAAGAAGCATGAGGACACCGCCGACACTGATGGGCTAAATGCAGCTCAGATGCCGACCCACTAGAAACAATAGACTCCGACGGCAGCGGCTCTGATCCAAATGATCAGAGGACTTACAATGAGAGCAGCTGCAGGGAACGATACTGGCCATGAACCGCAGCATGGCAGAATCTGCAGAACTCCATAAACAGGATGTTAACTTCAGACTCTCCTGGTGTCGCCTCATTCATGATGCAGAACATCCACATTTTCCCTCTGGATGGGAGAATAAAAACGGACCTGTCTGCTTCCATCATCTCTAGACCAGTGAACATCCAGTGGATTCTCTGAGAAGGCCATGTTGGCCCGAGCAGGAGCTCAGATCCTGGAAGCCAAAACCTTTCAACTGCAGGCTGGATGGGACTGAGGTCCATTTTAATTTACCAGGAAGGTCCATTTCAGTCCCTACAGGCCGGTGTCTCGGAGTTCTGCAGGTTCTAGATGAGCACTTCCTCCAACACGGCTGAATTACCTCCTCACCTGCAGTCATTTGATCAACCATTTCACGGCACCAGGACGGACCCATTTAACAGCACCAGGACAGTTACTGAGCTTTCATCTCTCAGTAACATGTTTCCGCATAAAGGTTTATGAACCATTGTTGAGGAAGGAAGTTGGACTCCTGGATGGAAGTTGGACTTGTGGATGGAAGTTGGAGTCGTTGATGAACTCGGGAATCGAAGTAGGACTCGAGGATGGAAGTAGGACTTGTAAATGGAAGTTGGAGTCGTGGATGGAAGGACATTGGACTCGTGGATGGAAGTTGGAGCCCTGGATGGAAGTTGGACTTGTGGATGAACTCGGGAATAGAAGTAGGACTCGAGGATGGAAGTAGGACTTGAGGATGGAAGTAGGACTTGAGGATGGAAGTAGGACTTGTGGATGGACGTTGGAGTCGTAGATGAACTCGGGAATCGAAGAGGGACTCGAGGATGGAAGTAGAACTTGTAAATGGAAGTTGGAGTCGTGGATGGAAGGACATTGGACTCGTGGATGGAAGTTGGAGTCCTGGATGGAAGTTGGACTTGTGGATGAACTCGGGAATAGAAGTAGGACTTGAGGATGGAAGTAGGACTTGTGGATGGAAGTTGGAGTCGTAGATGAACTCGGGAATCGAAGTAGGACTCGAGGATGGAAGTAGGACTTGTGAATGGAAGTTGGAGTCGTGGATGGAAGGACATTGGACTCGTGGATGGAAGTTGGAGTCCTGGATGGAAGTTGGACTCGTGGATGAACTCGGGAATAGAAGTAGGACTCGTGGATGGAAGTTGGAGTCGTGGATGGAAGGTCATTGGACTCGTGGATGGAAGTAGGACTTGAGGATGGAAGTAGGACTCGAGGATGGAAGTAGGACTCGAGGATGAAAGTAGGACTCGAAGATGGAAGTTGGACTTGTGAATGGAAGGACATTGGACTCGTGAATGGAAGTAGGACTCATGAATGGAAGTAGGACTCGTGAATGGAAGTAGGACTCGTGAATGGAAGTAGGACTCGAGGATGGAAGTAGGATTCGAGGATAGAAGTAGGACTCGAGGATGGAAGTAGGATTCGAGGATGGAAGTAGGACTCGAAGATGGAAGTAGGACTCGAGGATGGAACTAGGACTCGAAGATGGAAGTAGGACTCGAGGATGGAAGTAGGACTCGTGGATGGAAGTTGGAGTCGTGGATGAACTCGGGAATAGAAGTAGGACTTGAGGATGGAAGTAGGACTCGAGGATGAAAGTAGGACTCGAAGATGGAAGTTGGACTCGTGAATGGAAGGACATTGGACTCGTGAATGGAAGTAGGACTCATGAATGGAAGTAGGACTCGTGAATGGAAGGACATTGGACTCGTGAATGGAAGTAGGACTCATGAATGGAAGTAGGACTCGTGAATGGAAGTTGGACTCGAGGATGGAAGTAGGACTCATGTAAAGAAGGACACAAGGTGGGAAGGAAGGGAATGTTTCTGTTTATTTTGGCTCCAATTAGCTTCAGCAGCTCCAGCTGTTCCTTCTGGGCTCCTCTTACATCACACACCTGTTGACATAAAACTATCTATACAAGCAGAATATAACCACACTAATACTCAC